>NC_056737.1:806005518-806058018 GCF_019279795.1 Protopterus annectens | reverse complement strand
GCAGATCCTGCCTCTTAAACTTGGTCGATTTCTTTGAAACAGTCACCAAGGCCATTGACGAGGGGAAGGTAGTCCACACAGCCTACCTGGACCTTGCAAAAGCCTTCGATACAGTACCCCACTCGGGCATTATAGATAAGCTCACCAGCTTAAATATAAACCCCTGTGTCACTAGATGGGTTGCAAACTTGCTCAAGGACAGAACCCACATGGTTAAAATTGCTGGAGCCTTGTCAGACTCCAAACCAGTTACAAGTGGCGTCCCAGAAGGCTCAGTCCTGGGACCTCTCTTGTTTGGTATATATTGCTCAGAGGTACAGGCTAACACGGAAGGACTGTGGCTGACCAAGTTCGCAGATGACTGCAAACTGGGTGCCATAATCGACTCTCCAGCCGACACAAGCATCCTACAAAAGGGCCTCATAGAAACAGACAACTAGTGCCAGAGCCATGGCCTCAAGTTAAACGCCAAAAAGTGTATAGTCATCCCCTGTGGTAAAAACAAAGTGCCCACAAATTACCACATAGGTGGTAATCCATTAAGTACGGAAGAAGTAATTAGGGACCTGGGGACCCAAGTTGATAGCAATCTCTCATTTGACAACCACGTGGCCAAAGTGGTTAGAAAAACATTTTATATAGCCCACCTAATCATGAAGGGATTCACATCTAGATCAGGGGAGGTCATCGTGCCTCTTTACTCATCCCTCATCAGGCCCATAATTGAGTACAATGCCCCTTTTGGGATGTACCTTACCAGGCACCTGCAGCAACTGGAAAGACCCCAAAAGTACCTCACCAAGAGGATCAAGGGGCTCAAACAGATGCCATATGCTGCCCGGTTAGTAACTCCAGCTCTACTCAGTGGCATACCGCCTGCTCAGAGGCGATCTTTGCCTGACGTATAAAGCCATGTCCAACCCGGAATTAATGGACATGCTGCACCTCAGGAAATCCAAATCCCATCGAGCTACACGCTTGAGAGACTTGAACCTCAGCACTGAAATAAATAGGACATGCTGGACGGACAGATTCATAACCCAGAGGCTCCCTTCACTCTGGAATAAAATCCCAGTCCAGGTTAGGCAGAGTCCCTCATTGACTCTCTTCAAGAGGAATCTTGATGAGTGGATGGGAGATAGTAGGTTTACCCCGAGTATCACTTCTGTGTCACTGTTAGACAGAGGCACAGCATACTAGCCTCGAAAAAGGGCATAGCAAAATTCATTTAAAATGGGTGGCGAAAGCCAAACACACTCTGGCTAGGCTTATACATGCCCTAGGGCAGATAGCCTAGTATGAACCTATGAACCTATGTATTATTGCCATACTTCCCATTTTTCTGTGTAATTTCTCCTGCTCTTTTCTAAAGATCCCACTTGAGTTATTTTATCTATTACTGTACTTACTACTTCTAGTATGGTTGGTTTTAGACTTTGATTTCCATTTTTTAGTAATTGCTTTTTTGGCAGCCTCCAGAATTAAACTCAGCAATGCCTTACCTATGTCTAAGTAATTCCAATTTTGTATCACAGCTAAAACATTAATTTTCTTTGACCAATTTGCTCACCCAAAGGAATTTTTAAAATATGCCAGCTCATTACATTGCCAAAAATATGTTCCCAATTACTTCTTTCTTCTCCATCACACCTCCAGTGTTTGCGGTCTACCTGAGGGAAAGTTCTTTGGAGTTTGCTTGGGGTATAAAAATACATATGCAAACACTTCAAAGCAAAGATCCTAAATCTTCTAGACTTTGTTGCATATTTGGGACCCATATACATATCCTCCCATTGTTTCTTTGTGAATTGCTTATCCAATCTCTCTTTCTCTGATTGATTCCCATAGTTATGCAATATTTTATATACCCTACTAGTTATCCCTTTTTTAACTGCAGCTTCTGTTCTAGATTCTCCTAAAAAACTCTACTGGTGCTGGTCTTTCACTTAGGATGTCCCTATTCCTTTCTGTTTGCCTATAATCTGATATCAGTCATTGCTAGGGAAGGCAGTCTCTATCCTGCAGCCCAAATGTATTATTGGCCTCTTCCCATTCTGTTACATTTCCCTCTGTAATTATCTGCTCCCAGTACCTTAGTTCCTTTGCAAGTTTTCTTCAGTAAACTCCAGCCATCTCTGGCTTATTCTCTGTACCCATAATTGAAGTCATACCTATTGGCAGCATCTCCTTTCTCCATTCCCATGTTGGCTTAGTTCTTAGAATACTTTGAGTATAATAATTCTGTATGTTGTTATTCTCCTTAAGGATCTACATCCAAAATCTCAGTCTCTATTTATTTCTTGAGCATCCCCCCTGTTCCATCATCACATCAGGTAATCCCAAATGACTTTGTTCTAGTGGAAGGATCAACTTATCCCACTTGACCCTTGCCCTGTTCCCCTCCCAGGTAAAATCCTTCAACTCTTTATTAACTGGTAGACACAACTTCTCATCTGGTGGATAATAATATGCTTCACCTGTGTACAAAAACAAAGGGACCAAAAACATTTTCACTGCTTGTGTCTTGGTATCCGCATCCATAAAACAGAGCTTCCGGTTTGTCAAAGATCAATAGAAGTTATTTAAGTAAAGTTAGTATCTTCTTATGGAGTGGCAGCAAAACTGTAAGAAAAACATATAGCAACACCTGTCTCCATACCTGTCAATCTCTTAGCACAAGAAAGCTAGTGAATGCCAAAAATAATGGGGAGACAAAGGTTTAAAATCAGGGACAAATTTTAAGTATTGCTTTTATAAACTTAGAAAGCTTACACAATAACAAACTCCATTGGCATGCATTTTTGATGGATAGTGTGATTTGTAGTCTGAAACTCAAATATCTAACAATATAGTAACTTCACTTCTCAGTAATTTGCAAGAAAACCCACAAAAATTATGAGTAACACTCCGAAAGTATGATGCAAAACTCATTCTGTGAAAATCTGGGCAATTGAAAGGTATGCCTGGCTCATCACATAAAAATATTTTTTAATCACATAGTTTAAATGGAAACAGAATGACGTTGGGCTTCTTGAGTCCAAGCACCTAATTTTGGCTTCAGTGATTGAGAAGGTTGCAGCTATTGCATAGAAGAAGCTTTTCAGACTAGAGCATGCATGGATGTGTGCTGTTTTCAGAATGCTTTTGTTCTGTGGTGTAGCGGTTCCTGACAGCTGATTCTGCAGCTGTGAGGAGTATCTTAAGGTGAAATATGAGCCGTCTGTGTGTGTGTGTGTGTGTGTGTGTGTGTATAATATAGTACAGGGTTGTGTGTGTGTGTGTGTGTGTGTGTGTGTGTGTGTGTGTGTGTGTGTGTGTGTGTGTATATATATATATATATATATATATATATATATATATATATATATATAGTACAGGGTTGTTTCGGGCAAGTATGTGCTAGGGTCTTTACTGCCAGTGTAATGTGAGTTTGGACATCTGAAAACAACGGAAGGATAAAAGGATGTCAGGTTGGTGTGATCTGCAGTCTTTGTTACTGGCAAATATACTGATTACAAAACATATTCCCAGGTGGTGCAGTGGTAGGGATGTAAGACAAAAAATGGTTATGGCTTCTAAAAAACAGGGGAAAGAGTGAAAGTAATGTGTGCTTCTTTGCATTTTTAAGTATTAAAATAAATTAGTTTAAATCATAATTATAAGTAAATAGAAGAACATTTTAAAAATAATTTATCGGTTTAATTGTTATAAATAATCTGTACATATTAGTGCAGTTTTGCTTAACTGTGACTCCTTATGTCTTCTTTCCTCATTACCCCTTCCTCATCTACCCGTTTCTTACTGTCTTTTCTGAAAACCTCAGTGATAATTGGTTATATACAGCAGAAAAATTTGTGCTGGTTTAAGGGGTCATCATCGAGGGTTGAGAAGGCCTTCAATATACACAGAAGGCCAGATGTTTGGGAAGCAGCAAAAGTGGCCAAGAAAAAGTAAACATACAGTTTTGTGATTAGATACTCAGATACTCAGCCCAGAGATTATTGGAAAGAAGGTGACTCTCTCTCTCTTGTTTTTTTCCAAGCATACCACACAGCTTCCAACTATTGCTAGAAACTTCTGCAAGTTGTCATTGAGTGTCTGCATCCCTTCTCCAAAGGAGCCACAAACAAAAGTACAAATTATTTCCCCTGGCTAGCCTTCCAGCAGTGCTTGGACTTGTCTAGGAGTCAGGTTGTTGACATCATACTCGGGACCAAAACCTGTGCAGTACTAGAGCCATAAGATGCAGTGAGTGGCATAAATTTCAGACAACAAAGTCCTACATAAGGTTGATAATCTTTATTAATTATAGTCAGGTTAGAAAACTGGCATGATGACGAATACTGTGGCATTTTAGAACAGAGCGTTAAGTTTATGAGAGGTTAACACATTTCATTCTGTAATCTTGGGTTTTGTTTTTTCAGTCTTCTTTTATACACTATGTGACTCTGAGGAAATGGGTCACCCCTATAAAGAAAGAGTTGTTCATAGTGGGGTTATACATGGATAAATTAAAGCTATGAAGCTCTTGTGCCTACTTGGCTTACCTATTTAACAGGATAAAAAAGAGCTAATTGAAACTTTTGCTGAAAGAAAACTGCTGACTATGAACAGAGATGCTGAGATAGCTAGTAATAGTGGTAACTGTCCAAAGGACATGCAGATGCTTAAGCATAGCTAATTCAGCCATCAGCCTGGGCTGGTAATATGAACCAGCACCCACCCCCTAAGCTCTTCAAGTGAGGAGAAAAAAAATATATATACCATTCCTTCTACTGGCACACCAACCAGGTGGCCAGTTACATGACATGCCCCTCCTCCATCCTGCCTCAACCATTCAGGTCCTGTTTCTGTGCCCTGACCCCAACCCTTACTCCATATGTTTATGTTTTATTAAAAAAATCTTTTTAAATGGTAGCAGACAGTTGCTACAGTTTATACCCTGCTTGCTGCACAGAGCGCTACACCTGTCAAGTTTTAGTTAAAAAGAAAATCATTGTTTGTTTAGTTTTAAACTGTAGCTAACTGCTTGCTACAGTTTAGACCGCACAAAGAGTGCTACAGCACTCAGGTTTGACTGCATTAAAGAGAGATTAAGATTGGCTGATTGTGCACCCCAGCACTTTGCACCTGGGACATTTGCCCCTCTCGCCCCACCCTAGCAATACTACTTATTGCATATAATATCTTGGTACCTGTTACACCTTAGTTCACTAATATGTTGAAGTATAATGCAGGAGTTAGATAACCAGTGCTTAATGTTATTGTTACAACAATTTGCTGGTTCTATTGTTTAAAAGGCCAACAAGTCAAAACATTATTTCTTACATTTAGTTAAGTCCACTCCTCAAATGATTTCCTCCACTTTATTTGTTGCATTCATAAAACAAACTATTCTGTTCTTTTCTACTGGAAACAGACAAAAATGTAAAAATGCTTAAGTGAAAAACAATTTTGTGTTGTAAACAGAATTCCTGGTGGCCGCGATAGTGCAGCGGTTAGCGTTGCCGCCCACAGCAAGAGGTTGTGGAGGGTCATCACAGATAGCCTGTGGAGCCTGTGGCTAAGCATAGGTTAAACAATTTAAGATGTTTGGCCAGAACCTGTTTGATGCTGTTTATAAGCACCAAATTATGTAATCAGTACCCATGCAGGAAATGTTTTTGGCTTTAGATAACACCTTAAGAACATCTCCTGTAGTAGCGATAAGGGGAGGTAAGGTAATCTAAGATGAGTAGTGTTGGAGTAAGTGTTTTGTGGGTGGATTTTGAGAAGAATTTGTTTGCTTGTGTATTTGCAGTGCCATTTGGGCAGAGTTGGGGGGGGGGCTATTAAGGAGAATGTCCCAGTGATGTTAACTATCCTTTCTTAGTTTTCTGATATAGCTAAAGAAGAATCTGTAGTTATCTTTTACTTCAGAAGATAATCTTATGGGTTGCTTTACTGGTTCTTAAACTTTTCATTTTCTTTATAATATTTTTTATACTATCCTCATTCTGAGAAGTTCTCACCTTACCATACTGTTTAATGATTGTTTTCTCAAGTTACAAAGTTTGTGTATCTAGGTTGACCATGGGGGGGGGGGGACTGGGGGGGGCTTTAAAGTTGTCATTATATCTGGCTGCTGTTGGGACTGCAATGTATTTGTCTAAGTAGAAATAAAACTCTTTAGTGAATATGGCTGCTGTGTTGGGGTCAGTGGTAGTGATGCCATGGATAACTTTAAACACTTCATCATATAATTGCATAAGGTTCACCCTTTTGAAATCCTTAAAAAGGGAAAATGTTACTTACAGGGAGGATGGTGGTTTTGAAAGTAAATGATATGTGTTTATGGTCTGACGTAACTAGGGAAAGAGAGATTAGTGAAGTGGAACAGGTAGAGGCAATATTCTTGGGAACCAGATCCAGAATAATTTCACCTGTAGTGGGTTCACCTGCTGTTTGGTCCAGGAAATTGATTTTTTTTCCAACGCCGCCTTTGAATTATCACTTGTGACATAGGCTAATTTATATTTATACAAAAGTAATCAAATTGTATTAAATTAACATTAACAAACATTATACTTCACGTATATTGCTATATATCATACGACCTAAGAAACATTAGATAAATTATTCAGTTCCTGCCCCCTTTTTTAAACAAGAAACATCTTTATTAAACCATCACATACCACATAAGCAATCATACATTTATATAAATGGAAACAAACCATACTGACACACTCCCAGATGCAAACATTATATATCAGCTGTAATCTACCCAATCATTTTCAGTCAAATATTACTTAGCGTATTTAAGTCCTGCCTTCTTTAAACCTCATTCCTGCCATTTGTATTGTTCCCACAATTCCCATTTTTTCCTATGTAGTTTGCTCCTGCCCTTTTCTAAAGATCTCAATTCCAATTGTTTTATCCCGGTTATTATATTCACTACTACTAATATAGTTGGTTTAGATTTTGATTTCCATTTTCTAGTAATTGCTTTTTTGTTAGCTACGATAATTAGACATAGCAAGGTCTTACCGTATCTAGGCAATTCCGGTTCTGTATCATAGCTCAGAAGAATCATCTTCCTCATCACACCAATCCACCCACCATGCATCTCTTACAATGCATTCTGCAGGGGATCCTTAAAATCTGCCAACCCACCACACTCCTAGAACATATGTTCACAAGTACCTCTTTGTTCCCCGTCACACATCCAACATTCGTTGTCTACCTGAGGAAAAATTCCCTGGAGTCTGCTTGAGGTATAAAAATATCTGTGCAAACATTTCCAAGCAAAAATCCTAAATCTTCTATATTTTGTTACATATTTGGGAAACATACATATATCTTCCCATTGTTTCTTTGTGAATTGCTTATCCAATATCTTTTCTCAATCCTTTCCAACCTCCTCCAAATGATGTTTATAGTTATCATGCAATATTTTATGTGCTGTACTAATTATTCCATTTTTAACGGCAGCTTTTGTTCTAGATTCTACTAAAACCTCTAATAGTGCTGGTCTTTTGTTTAGGACCCCCCCCCCATTTCTTTCTCTTTGCCTATACCCTGATATTAATCCTTGATAGGGAAGGCAATCTCTAACCTGCAGTCCAAATAAATTCTTGGCCTCTTCCCATTCTATTGCCTTTCCATCTCTGGTTATTTGCTCCCAATCCCTTGGTTCCTTTGCCAGTTTTCTCCAATAAATTCCAGCCCCCTCTTGCTTATTGTTTGTGTCCCTAATTGCAGTCATCCCTATCAGTAAAATCTCCTTTCTCCATTCCTATTTTAGCTTAGTTCTTAAATTACCTTCGCTACTTTATGGATATAATATTCTGTATGATTATTGTTATTCTCCTTAAAGGCCAGTATCCAAAATCCCAGTATCTCCTTGTTTCTTGAGCTTCCTTCCTGTTTCAACAGCATCCCTTTCCACTTTGAATTATAGATTTTTTGCTTGTGGTGTGTATAGGAGCCTTAACTGTGTAGCTTTAAAATACGTCTTCAAATTGGGTAATCCCAGTCTGCTCTGTTCTACTCCACGAATCAGCTTATCCCACTTGACCCTTGCTGTCTTCCCCTCCCAGATAAAGGCCTTCAGCTCTTTATTAATTGCTATCCACAACTTCTCTGGTTGATAAAAATATGCTTGACCTATGTAAAGGGACTAAAAACTTTGACTGCTTGTATCTTACTATCCATATCCATATAACAAAGCTTCCCGTTTTTTCAGTTTTTGTATTATCTTTTGTGTAGTCTTTCCCATATATCCTTAGCTACCACACCAGGATTAGTTTTAATCCATACTGCTAAATATTTCATTTTATCATGTCCCCATAAATAAGGATATTGCTGAACCAATTTGTGTGTGGGTACATATTTTACCACTACTGCCTTTGTTTTAGCATCATTAATTTTGTAACCTGAAAAGATTTGAAACTGTCTCAAAATGTTCCACAACACTGTAATGTCTGTTTCTGGTTTTGTCAGGTATAAATGTATATCATTTGCAAATAGAGTCAGCTTTTCTTGACTATGATACCAATTATATTCTTGAATTCCTGAGTCCTTATTTTCTTGCCAGTGGTTCTAAATATAATGCAGATAACAAAGGGGAAGAGGACACTCCTGCCTGGTTCCTCTGTTCAAGCAGAAATTATCAGAAAGGACCCCACCCACTTTAATTTTCACCTCTGATCCCTCATATATTATCCTAATCAGTCTTGTAATTTTTTTTCAGGAAATGCAAATGCTTCCATTGCCTTGCTCATTAAGTCTCAGCTTACTCTGTCAAATGCTTTCTCTGCATCAACACCCACCAACAACAGTGGTATCTTCTTACATTCTGCTTCCCACTGGATCATCATAGGTTCGTAGGTATGTACTAGGCTATTGGCCCTAGGGCCTATATAAGCCTAGTCAAAAAGGTACCCTAGCTTTTACCACCCAAGAAAACTATTTTTCCTGTCGAGCAGAGCCACAGAAGTGATCCCTGGGGTGAATTTCATATCTCCCATCCAATTATCAAGATTTTTCTTGAAAAGTGCTAATGAGGAACTTTGTTTGATATAGATAGGTAGTTTGTTCCAGAGTATGGGAAGTCTCTGGGACAGGAATCTATCCCTCCAGCATGTTCTGTTTATTGTGGTGACAAGGTTTAGGTCCCTAGAGCGTGTAGCTCAGAGGGATTGGGATTTCTTTAAGTGGAGTATGTTTCAACAGCTCTGAGTTTGACAAAGCTTTGTATGTCAGGCAGTGATCACCTCTGAGTAGGCGATATGCGATGGAGTAAAGCTGGAGTTTTTTGAGACAGTCTGCATAGGGCATCTGTTTGAGGCTGGTAATCCTCTTTGTGAGGTATTTCTGCGGCCTTTCCAGTTGTTGTAGATGTCTTGTGAGGTACATACCAAAAGGGGTGCTGTATTCTATAATGGGTCTAATGACTGACGAGTAGAGAGGAACAATTACCTCTTTTTTCCTGGATGAGAAACCTTTTGTGATGAGCTGTGCCACATAGAAGGATTTCCTGACTACTGTGGCGACGTGATTATCAAAGGAGAGACTACTGTCCACCTGCGTCCCAAGGTCTCATATCACACTTTTGGTGTTAAGTAGACTACCACCCATGTGGTAGTTCATAGGTACACAGTTTTTACCAAAAGGGATGACAGTGCACTTTTTGGCATTGAGCTTGAGGCCATGGCTTTGACACCAGGCATCTGTCTCAGAGAGTCCCGTTTGTAGGATGTCCACATCATTAGAAGTTTTGATTATGGCTTCTAGTGTCTCCCCCCCCCCCCCCTCACAAAACCACATTGATCTCTGTCTATCAATTTTGGCTCATTCATTTAGCCCTTATAGACATGAACATTTTATAATCATGGTTTAGTATTGAAATGGGCCTGTATGAACCTGGTCTAATGGAGCTTTATCCTCTCTAGGTATTACATCTACTACTGCTTTTTTCCAGGTTGTTGGTACTTCTCCTCCTCTTAAAATACTGTTAAACAAAACCTTCCAGATCTTTATCAGTTTTTTCCATCCTAGCTTCCAAACTTCCACAGGGGTACCATCTGTTCCTGGGGACTTCCTATAGATTGGTTATACATCCCAATTTTTATCTCATCTCCTCCTGTCCTAACCGTTAGTAATTGAGCCTCATCTGCCTCTAACCTTGGCATATTTAATTCTTCTGTAAACATTTCCATTTGTATCTTTTCTTGATTTACATATTTCTCTGCTTCATACAGACTTTCATAGAATTCCCAAAATATTTATAATACCTCTACAGGATCTGTTGTTACCTTCCTTGTTATAGGCTCCCTAAGGTTGGTGACAGCCCTTTCCACTTTCTGTTGTCTGATTCGTTGTGCTAAACGTTTTTATGCTCTACTGTTATTGTCAAAAAACAGTTGATTAACAGCATTGTTTGTAGACTCATGCATATTATCAAGGTAATCCCGTATTTTCTGCTTAGCATTCTACAGTTGATCCTCTTCTTGTTTTGTGAGATTCCCCCTATTCTGCAATACTTTGTCAGTCTCTCTAAATAATTCTTGTTACTTCTTAACCATATCTCCCTTTCTTTTATTTCCACCCCATTTTTAAACTCCAGCTTAATTTTATCCTGCTCCCTAGCTACATTTTCAGAAGAAATTTATATCCTGTCTAATAGCTCCTGGATACGCTCCACTACCCATTTCTTAAATCCCTCTCTTTTCAACAGATAGGTGGAAAAGTGCCAGTGTCTCATTTTTATTTCATTACCCAGTGTTTTTATTTTAGTTATTATTGGTACATGATCTGAAATAGTTATTGGGTGCATATCAAGTCCTTCAATTAAATGCACGTTCCTGTGAAGTATAAATTCTGCCTAGCCTAGCCCAGTTTTTTATATCTTGGGGAATAATATGCAGATTCACTCCAAACTCCTGTTACTGAATTCACATCTTCCATGCCAAATATTTTCATAAATTCCTTCAAAAATCGACCCGCCTTTGTTATACTTTCCCTTCTGGGCCCTCCAGACACATCTTCACTGTTGCAAAGCACATTCCAGTCCCCACCTATAAGTAATATTCATTGCTGAAAACTGACTACTTCTAGAATTTTCTTAAGCTCCATTATGGTAGTTTTAGTAGGAATTTAAATACATGCCAGTGTAATCCTCCTCCCTTGCCAGTAACCCCTTAGCACTAAGAATCTGCCATTATTATCTTTTTATCCTCTTCTATCACTATTGGAGTTCCTCCTGCAATTAATATGTGTTCATCTTTCCCTTTGCCCCGGGTATTCCACTAAATAACCATCCTGAAAACCTTTCTTTATCAAATTCACATGTTCACTTCTCAGTGTGTCTCCTGTAACATGTGTAGCTATTTGCACTCTACATTTTGTAATATATTTCACTACTCTTTCTTTTTTGCATTTATCTGTGAGATTGTTGACATTTAAAGACATTACAGAAAACATCATTGCATTAAAAAGTTATTATTCCAGTCTTTTATGTATAACACCTTTTTGTTAAATGTCTAGTTCCAGCTTTTGTGTTACATGCATACATTGTTTGACAGGTTAAACTTTTAGACAGTTGTTTCTTGTGATATCCATTCGAGCCTATGTTACATCTTCCAAAACTTTTTGTTTTATTGAAAGCCCTCAAACAGAAAAACAAACACCCCCCAGTACCCCCTTAAAATATATTAATACTAACATACAAAACTTTGTACATATTCAAATACTGACACTTTACCCTCCTTATAGGAACAAAAGTCCCAAACCGACAGTCATGCTCATAGACTTCAGTTAACCTAAAATAAAGCTTAAGCATGCTAAGACACATGGTACAGCCTGTGCTTCTACTAAGTGCTAATTGTTTTTTTACTTTTCTTTCTAGCTGTACCAGCTGGGGAAACTCCTGAATGCTTTCAGAGAACATTATGCCCCAGCTAATTTCTCTTGTCATTTTTTTCCTTCAGCCAATCACTCTCCACCAGCCTGTAGCCAGTTTCTCTTTATCAGATTGTCTCCACAGAGACACAAAAAAACAGGCAACCAGTTTCTCTTTATCAGAGTGTTTCCATGGAAACATGAAGACTGACTGCAGAACTGCTACTGAACATATGTGTTTTTGATAGAAAAAGCCACATAATATTCCATATCCTTTTTAATTTACTTGCTTAGTTTAAATCTTGTTACTAAATTAATCTGAGGTCCGTAATCCACTCATTTCCCCAAGCAAGAATGAGAAAAAGCACATTAATTGTTCTTGTGTCATGCTTTTTAACCAGGCTTTTTTCAGTGCATTGCCTACATTTCTTAAAACTGGAGAAGAAGAATGAGACAAGGGAGAAAGAAAAGAAAATAAAACAGCAGCACCTGTTTACAGTCCCCATTGCACTTAAAATCAGCTGCGAAAAGTTTACCTTATAGCTTGAAAAGAAAACCATATACCCTCAAAATAGTGCTAATAAAAAAAATCTTTACTTACAGTTAACTTTCTTCCCCCTCTTCCATTCCCCAAAACATTTTGAACATTAATGATATGAAGTAGGACATATGATTTAGAGTCCCTCAGATGTCCAACAAATTCTGAAAAAGTCCATTATTTCCAGATTTTCTTATTATGTCATATTTCACACATATAATTATTGCACAGTAATCCCAGATTAAGTTACTGGTTTTATTACTGTTCATCTCTATCTCTAAAATCCTGTCACTGCTTCATTTCTAATGTACTCTCTGTTCTTCTAGTCAGCTTTTGTGCTCCCTTCCTTCACTTCAACATTTTCCATCGAAACTCTGGAGAAGCAGAATATCTTTTTGTTTCCCAGCTCACTTTCTGTTGGACAAATTTTTGTATTTCCTCCTTAGCAATTACTTCATCATAAAATAATTTTGTCCCTCCAGGGAAGAATACTTTGAATATAGCTGGGTACAGCAGTTTGAATCTCACACCTGAGTCTCAACATTACCTGAATAGTGGAATAAATTTGTTTCTCTTCTGCCTGGTGTACAAGGATTAGTCATTCTCCACACACATTCTGCTGACTCCCACTTTTAGTACTTTCCCCTTGTGCTACAGTTTTGTCAAAATCAACTCCTTCAGCTGGTAAGATTGCATTTTTACTATTAAAGGTTTAGGTTGCTTTCTCATAGCCAGGTTTGCAGCATGCACATAATGTGCCCTTTCAGCTAACAACCCCTGCTGTGGAATACCAGTCCAGTTGCTTATTTGTGCTTTCATAAAATTAATGCAGTCTGTTCCTTCTAGCTTCTCTGGTATAGCTGAAAATCTCAGGTTTTCCCTAAGTGCTCTGTCCTCTAACTCTATTATTTTTTGAAATAACTCTTCCTGAGCATTCTCATATTCAGCTAGCCTTATCTTCATTTGACCTCTGATTTTTCCAGTTTTGTCACGTCATCTGCATATTTGTTTAAAGCTTATTCCATTTTTTCGAGTATTTTGCTAATTGTGTTGATATACTCTGACAGTGTTTTGTTTATTTTAACCAGGCCTGTGTGCAGTTGTCTTATATATGTCCTGTAGGCTACTGGAATTCATGTTTGAAGGTTGCATTGCTTTTTGCTGAACAGCTGCAGAACTTTCCCCAGTCAGTGTTTCTTCCTCACTTTTTGTAACCGATTTTTTTTCCAGGTCCTTAGTATTTCTTTTTTTCCTGGCATCCAGGCAATATACTTACTAGCCAGTTATTGAAATTTACCCATAAACACAAGTCTGCTGGCCTTCTCTGCTGAGTTTCTGTTTTCAAACCAGGAGATCTAGAACTAAGCTGTTATTCAATGTGCAGTCATCTTGGAAGTCCAGGAAATTGTTGTTTATCAGATCCAAAAATTGTTGGACATACTCTAAATTAAAGGTATTGGTATTGCACTGTTTGGCTGGGTGGTTGAAGCCACCTATGATTACTTAGCTATTGCTTGTAGGATTTTTTTTAAACTTCCCAGAATCTTAAATGATCATCTAGAGACAATGAGGGAGTTCTGTAGCATGTTGTAAGGTAGTAGTTTGTCTTGTCCATGGTAAACTACAGATGTGAGAGTGTTCAATCTCGCCGTTTGTTCTTACACCTGGGTTCGGAGCCGATCCTCGGCTCTGTGTCGGCCGCTTGGCAAAGCTCTGCATCGAGAAGAAGCTCGAGACCAACCTATCTCCCACAATCCCCCTCTGCCTTTACCCCAGATCTAGTTTGCCGCTGCAACGTTCGCATCATTTTTGATGAGCTCGGACCACCTGAAAGCTAAGATTACTTTTATCTAATAATTTTGGATAATATTTCTTCTAGTTTCACTTAAAGTTGTTGTGTGTGTGTGTGTGTGTGTGTAGTGAGTCGAGGGCTTTCTTCGAGTACGTATATAATTTTTATATACTTGTTTTAAGTTAGTTCCCTCGGGGCCTACCCCACCCTTTAAACTTTATATCCTATAAGACTTCTGGATTTGACTAACTACCGGATTTGACTAATATTACTGGATTTGACTTATTATTGGCTATTACTGTACATTATTTACTGTTTGGATTTGACTTTAACTGTTACCATGTCTGAGAAAGCTAAATCAGGCTTCAAACGGTGCCAATGTGGACAGAAAATGTCTGTCACAGACAATCATAGTTCCTGCGTCTACTGTCTTGGCCCTCTCCATCTGCAAGAAGACTGCTCCATCTGTCATTCTTTCAGTGGAAGGGTCATGACAGATAGGCGCAGGAAACTTATGGATAGAGGCCTTTTGAAGCCTGCATTCCAAGAGGCTCTGGATGCATCGGACCAGACATCTAAATCCTCGAAGGAATCGAAGACGTCGGAGCCCATGTCATCGGCTCCGAGCTCTTCATTTAAAGTTCACTCACCGGTTCCACAGACCTCGGGGCCGAGTGTTGAACTTTTGTCCGTTACCGAGCCTCGAGTCTTGGAACCGGTGACGGAGCTTCCACCTCCTGTGCTCTTGACATCGGCTCCATCTTCGATTCCTTCGACGCGTTCTTCTAGGCCCCTCTCCGACACCGATGTAGACCGCGTGGTGCAGAAATTAATGGAGAATACGGCCTTGTTCAAACTCATCTCTGTCTCCTCCCAGTTGGTGTCGAGACTCGAAGGCCTTCCCTTATCTCCATCTGTTCCTCCTCCGAGGCCTATTCAGTCTTCGGAGCCGGGAGAGGCTGATCTGATGATTGTGGAGCCCTCGGTGCCGGAACCGTCCTTCTCTCGGTCGGCACCGTTTACCTCGACTCTGACGGACCCATTACCGGAATCGCGGAGCCGAAGATCCATCCTTGGTTCGGGGACCGAGAGTCGAACCGACGTTTCGGTTCCGACTCTCCCTCTCGGAGCCTCGGCTCGGATCGACTCGGCTCCGTCCTCGGGATCAATGCCCTCGGTCCCCGTCTCGGGGATTCCTCCACTTTCTTCGGATCCGAGGGATTCCTCGACTCGGGACACGGGGGCCTTCGATCTCATGAGGAAGGTGTTGTCGACTCAGACAACCACTTCAGCAGAAACAGCTTCTCCTTCCCATAAGGGTCCATTATCCTCCTCTGCACCCACGGCTACGTCAAAGCGTCGAGCACCGGTGTCTCAGCTGCCCCCAGAGGGAGCCCTCTCTTCCTCGGAGGCTTCATCGGATGCCCCCCCCCGAGGAAGTTCCGAGGAAAAGGTTGTGTAAGAGGAGACACTTGGATTCTCCACAAGAATCCTTGACATCGGACACTGACTTAGATGAGTCAGAAGGGTCCCCGAAATCACCCTCAGAGGATGTCTCTTTTTCTGACATCCTGGAGATCCTAAAACAGAGAGGTGATTGGCAAGCCCTACCCCCCTTCTGAGGATGAGTCAGTCTTGCTGAAGGCATTCGGTGCTCCCCTTTCCTCCTCCTGGGTCACTCCGCCCTTCGATGAGTTGATGGAACTGATTGCTCGAAGGGCATGGGAGACACCTGACACAGTGGAGCCAGTCCCTAGAAAGCCTAATAAATATATTACTGCCCCTCAAGACAAGGCTTATCTGACAAAGGGAGTTCCAGTGGACGCTATGGTGGTGGCAGCGGCCACTAAAAAGGAGATGTCTGAATCTTCCTCATCTGTCCATCCACCTAACAGAGATTCTAGGACTATGGACAGGTATGGGAAGCACATTTTTAGTTCAGCGGCTTTTTCCATGCGATCCCTGAACTATTTGACCCATTTCACACGGTTACAGAGAGATCTAATCAAAGAGTTGGGAGATACCCTCCAGGGTACTACAGATGCTGCTGTCTCGGAGAAAGTTACAGCACAACTCAATACCCTTACATCAGTTGTGAACTCGTCCATGAGGCTCATTTCATATGCAGCCGAAGGATCGAGTAGGGCTGCGGCTTCAGCGATTGCTCTTCGTAGACAATCCTGGATGCGCTTATGTTCCTTTGTGGAAGCCTTCAAGTCTTCCTTTACTAACGCCCCATTTGATGGTGCCACTCTCTTTGGCCCAAAAGTAAAGGAGACCCTTACCCGGTGTGAGCAAGAGGGAAAGACTCTGTCTGCTGTCGGAGTCCGTTTTTCCACCCCATCCAGACCATACCCCAAAGGGCAACGTGGTGGAAAAATGTGGTTTCGAAAACCCCAAGGCTCTTTCCCAGGCACACAGGGTGATGCCCCCTCTAGAGGCAGAGGAGGGGGCAGAGGTGGAAGACGTCACCCTGGCGGCAGAGGGGGTCTGCAAAACCAAGGTGACAGGGATACACTCCCTGGAAAACCTTTCCAGCACTCCTGAGAGGAGGCCCGACTGTCCTGCTCTGGAGGCAGTCGGGGGTCGCTTAGCTTTATGCCCTCAGGCCTGGCAAAGTCTTACATCAGACAATTGGGTAAAAAGCATTGTTACCAGAGGTTACAAAATTCCTCTCCTATTGCCCCCATTTCCGCAGAAAAGACTCCCAGATGTACCGCCCCATCTGCGAGACCCGGCAGCTATAGAAATTTCAAAGCTGCTAGAAAAAAAGAGTCATCCAACCAGTCCCGATGGACCAAAGAGGATTCGGAACTTACTCAAGGTTCTTTTTAGTTCCAAAAAAGACAGGGGACTGGAGGCCAATTCTGGACCTAAGCAAACTCAATACCTTCGTCAAGAAAGAAAAGTTCCGGATGGTCACGCTTCAATCGATCCTTCCATTCTTACAGAAGGACGACTGGATGTGCTCAGTAGATCTAAAGGACGCGTACTACCACATCAAAATGGCCAGGGTGTCCAGGGATCACTTGCGCTTCCGGCTGGGAGCCAGTCACTTTCAGTTTCGAGCCCTGCCCTTTGGTCTGACCTCAGCCCCCAGGGTTTTCAACAAATGTATGGCAGTGGTAGCGTCTCACTTGAGACGCCTAGGATTCCAGGTGTTTCCGTATCTGGACGACTGGCTCCTTTCTGCCACCACCGAGCATTGACTGATTCAGGCCAGGGATTACACACTACAACTCTGTGTTCATCTCGGAATTTCCGTAAATTTCGAAAAATCTGTATTACAGCCATCACAGCATATCTCATTCATAGGAGCAGAATTGGAAACGTGTTGCTTAAATCTAAGGCTTCCTCCAGAAAGAATAGCCTCTCTACAAAACCATATATCTCTTCTCCTGTTGTCCAAAAAATCCCCAGCAAAACTGGTTCTGAAGGTTTTGGGTCTCATGGCAGCTTCCCTCATTGCGATACCCTTGGGAAGACTGCACATGAGAGTTCTTCAATTGCTACTGTTTGCACAATGGTCATTCCAACAGTTACCCCTGACACACGAAATTCACATCACGAACATCTGCAAATCACACCTGTCTTGGTGGCTTCAGACTTGCAATCTCTCCGGCGGCCAACCATTTGTGCTACCCACGCCGACAGCTACGGTGACCACGGACGCTTCCCTGATAGGGTGGGGGGGCATCTTTCAGGGACAGACAGTCCAAGGCGAATGGACCAATTTGGAGTACAATCTGCACATCAATGTTCTAGAGATGAGGGCAGTGTTTCTTGCGTTGCAACACTTTTCTCCCCTTCTTCCTCTAGGGACCATTGCAGTTCAGTCGGACAACATGTCCGTAGTCTGGTACATAAACAAACAAGGGGGAACCAATTCTTATCAACTATGCAGAGAGGCCATGAGAATTTGGCAATGGGCAGAGTCCACAGGTCGCTTTCTGATAGCAACACATATCCCGGGGTTATCCAACGTCATAGCGGACAGGTTGAGCAGAGCCATCCTGTTACCTCACGAGTGGTCCCTCAAACGAACAATTGTGGAAAGAATTTTTCACAAGTGGGGCCAGCCTTGCTGCGATCTGTTTGCATCTCCAATGAATGCCAAATGCAGAAGCTATTTTGCCCTATTACCCCCTCCAGGGGAAGTCCCCAGGGATGCTCTGGTTCACGATTGGCCCCCGGGCCTCCTGTACGCCTTTCCTCCTATTCCTCTGATTGCAAAATTTCTACAGAAAGCCAACAGCCTGGAGAGGACAATAATCCTCATTGCCCCATTCTGGCCTCGTCAAATTTGGTTTCCCTTTCTTCAAGCACACCAAATTCGGGAACCCTGGATCCTGGACCCGGAGCCGGATCTACTGACCCACTCGTCAGGGGCTCCCCACCCATCGCTTCTCTCCCTCAGACTAGCAACTTGGCTGCTCCGCTTCCCTTCTTAGCCAGGTCTGATCTTCTTCCCCCTGCAGTTCAAAATATTCTAGTGGCTTCTCATAAGGCTTCCACTACAAAGATTTACACTAGTAAGTGGAAGCGTTTTGTACACTGGGCAACTATACAACATTTGGATCCCGTAATAGCCCCACTGAACAGAGTCTTGGAGTTTCTATCCATACTATTCCATCAAGGAGCTTCTCCTGCCACATTGAGAGTTCAATTAGCTGCCATTTCAAACTTTCATGTGGGAGAAAATGGGGCGCCTATTATGGCTCATAGACTTTGTAAGGCCTTTCTAAAAGGGTCTTTCCATATCAGGCCACCAGTTAGGATTCCTACATCACCTTGGAATTTGAACCTTCTATTATCACAGCTAATGCTACCACCCTTTGAACCAGCCTCTTCCTGTTCTTTGAAGTTTTTGTCATGGAAAACCCTTTTTCTGGTAGCTATCACATCAGCCAGACGGGTATCAGAACTTCAAGCTCTTTCCGTTAAACATCCATATTTGATCTTTCACCCTGATAGAGTATCCCTTCGCACTAATCCATCCTTTCTCCCCAAAGTTTGCTCCATCAATAACATTAATCAGTCCATTGTGCTCCCCACATTTTTCAAGAACCATTTCAATAAGTTGGAATATATGTTACACAAGTTGGATGTTCATAGACAACTCAGGTTTTACTTGGATAGAACAAAGGATCACAGAAAAACAGATCAGCTCTTTATAGCCTTTGCAGACAGCAGAAAGGGCATGGCAGTTACGAAATGAACCCTTTCCAAATGGCTTTCCGATTGTATTATTTTTGTTTATACTGCTTCTGAGCAGAGCTTACCTGTCAAGCCCAAAGGGCATTCTACAAGATCAATATCTACATCCCTGGCTCATGCGGCCCGCCTACCATTGGACACTATTTGTGCGGCTGCCACTTGGTCTAAACCACATACATTCATTACTCATTACAAAGTAGATAAGGTTTCCAGGGACAGGGCAACCTTTGGTTCCACTGTGCTCAGGAACGTTCTTCCGTGAGTTCCTCAGGAACACGGAGCTAGGGACGCTACCCAGGTGTAAGAACAAACGGCGAGATTGAACACTCTCACATATAGAAGTTATGTCCTTACCATAACGTTCCATGTGGAGTGTTCATCTCGCCTTTGTTCTTACATTCCCACCCTCCCACCCTCAGGAAGAACGTCCAGTTTAGGTGTCTGGTTTGGTTCTCCCGCTTCTGCTTGTATTCAGTTGTTACGGCTGTTTTTTTTCAGCTATGCTTTAGCATGTATGTGTTATGTTCACTCCCGTTGGGTTCTGGTTTGTTTGCAAACTAGATCTGAGGTAAAGGCAGAGGGGGATTGTGGGAGATAGGTTGGTCTCGAGCTTCTTCTCGATGCAGAGCTTTGCCAAGCGGCCGACACGGAGCCGAGGATCGGCTCCGAACCCAGGTGTAAGAACAAAGGTGAGATGAACACTCCACATGGAACGTTATGGTAAGGACATAACTTCTATTTCTAGAAGTTTGGTTTGTGGATCTCTGGGTATCAGTCTAGATGAGATGTAGCCCTTGGCAAATATGTAAACACCACCACTGCAGTTTCTTCCTGGACTGAAGGCATGATAAGTGCGAAATCCAGATGTGGAGAGAATTCTTTCTTTATATTTAAACCAAGTTTCTTTAACTACATCTCTGTAGACATATTCCAGATGCAGGTGCACCTCAAGATCAGGGAGTCTGTTATTGAGACTGCTGGTGTTGAGAAGGGCCATGTTACTGTGGTCCAGTTCAGGGTTTGAATCATCTGCTAAGTTGGGGTATCTGTTAGATGGGCTGTGCCTAAAAAGGCAGTATGGATGTAGCAAGGTCTTTTGCCAGTATGCTGTAGTCCTTGAATAAGTGATGCAGGCTATTCCTTGCAAGGCAAGTAAGACTGTCTCTTATCTCTTCCCAGACTGACACATACTGGATCACCCTGGAATGACACCAGCTATTAAGTCAATTATTTTCTCTTTACAAGTATCATTCTTGGTGAAAGAAGGATTCTACTCAGGCCTAGAGTCTTACTCTACCATGTACCTAGAGAGTTCTGACATGTATCTCTGCATCTCCCTCAGGGTTTTGTGCCTCAGGTCACTCACTCCCACATGGATCACCATCACATTATAGTCATACTCACCCCAGAAAAGGGTCCTTGTAGTGTCCGAGGAGAGGCAGCTGACAGTAAATCTTTTCTTGTTTAGCCTGGTAAGTGAGAAATTGGTGTGCCTAACATCCGAGTCACCAAAACATTCTGATCAAAAGTTACTTTAGCATTATTTGACTGGGAGCAGCTATGCTGTTAGTGACTTGGCATTATAAGGGTACATGTTAAAGGACTTCTGCTGAGACTTGTTCTTACAAGTTCTACTAGACTTTGGCAAGGATAGTTTTTTATATTTATTTATTGACATTAGATTACCAGGAAAGTCCGACTGGGTAGAAGCTCATTTTCAGTAGAAGCCCAAGGAGAAAAGCTTCAAATTATTACAAAACATTTTAAGAACAATACTTTTGTCGCCTTACAGTTAGACGTTGCCTGTTCGATTCTCAGTTAGAGCGTCTTCTGTGTGGCGACATGCGTGAATGGGCGTTCCTTCGTTGAAGGTTGTGCGTTAGGCCCGGCAAGCCAGCACGTAAAACTCTACTGCCAATCATTAGCGGACCAGAGTTCCGCTGTGGCGACCCCTAACCGGGAAAAGCCGAAAGATACAAACAAACTTTTACAATCTTCAAAAAAAAAATAAAACAAAAACATCTGCAGTTTAAATAATTATAACTAATAAGACATAATATAAAAACATTGGTTGGGAATCGATACAGGGTATATGGCAATCCTTTAATATTTAGAGAAATTTTAGAAATTAAAGGTAAGTTAGTGTAATACAAATAGGAATTGCAGTATGAAGTGAGGGAAAAACAGACTTATGGTATATTTAGAGAGAAAGTCAGAGAAGGGAATTAGAGAGCAGTAAGGAAGTAAGTATAAAGGGGAGAGTAAGGAGATATAAGGAATGAAATGGTACTTGTTCTCATTTAGGGTTATAGTTTATCCTGGTTTTGAGCAAGAACAGAGACAGACAGCTATGAAGCCTTTCAGAGCATTTTTGAAAGATGGGAGAGTGGGTATTGACCTGATGGATACAGGCAAGGAGTTCCAGGCTTTAGCAACTTTGTATAGTACGGAAAATGCCCACTAGATTTGATAGGTTTATAGACAGGAGTTTTTGGTCAGTGGATCACATTGACCGACTAGGAACATAGTTGTATAGAATGTTTTTTAGTGCTGGACAGGCAAATGGACGCTGGATAGTTCTTATAGGTGGCAAGAAGCTGTGTATATGTTAGCTGATGTGGCATTTCTAACCAATTTAGGCTTTTCAGTGCCATACAATGGTAGGTTCTGAAAAGGGTATGTGCTGCAACTTTAGCAAATTTGTTATAGCATTGTTCAAGTTTCAATTTTTGTGAAGCCTGGAGGTTAGTAAGGATGGAAGAACCATGAAGAAGAGTGGGGGAGGAGATAAGTAGTGGCAAGTGTTGTTTTAGTTGAATCAGTGAGAAAGTTTTTGGCTCTGTAAAGCATCCCTAGTTTTTGATGAGTTTTTGTTATGCAATTTTGTATATGCTGGTCGAATGTAAGATTATTATGCACTATCACCCCTAAGAGTTTGATATGATAAGTGACTTCAATCGTTGTGTTATCAAGAGAGAGGACTTTAAATTTATTTTTTTGATGTGAGAAGTGACTTCAATGGTTGTGTTATCAAGAGAGAAGACTTTAAATTTAGTTTTTTCATGTGATAGGGATTTGGGAAAAAAAGCAGTAGTTTGGTCCTTTTAGGTTGAGCATGGGTTGTGAGTTACGAAACCATGTTTCGGTGGCCAGTAAAGCTTCCTGAGCAATTTTTTTAGAGG
Organism: Protopterus annectens; assembly: GCF_019279795.1. Classification (NCBI taxonomy): domain Eukaryota; kingdom Metazoa; phylum Chordata; order Ceratodontiformes; family Protopteridae; genus Protopterus; species Protopterus annectens. The sequence goes on along the minus strand of NC_056737.1, from coordinate 806,035,409 downwards.
TGTACCACATTGTCAGATGTGCAAATGAGAATGGAATCATCTGCATATTGTATTAGGGTGGTCTGTTGTGTGGAAGTATAGTGCTGGCGAAAATGTTAGAGGATGGGGCCAAGGATAGAGCCTTCTGGTACACCAGCGGTGACTGGGAGATAAGGAGAGAGAGCATAGAGTGTCATTTTGTTGACTGATACCTATTGGATAGGTAGCTTTTGAACCATTGAAGGGTGGGCTGAGAGAGACCTAGTAAGGACATTTGAAGTTTGCTGTGACAAACTGTATTGAAGGCTTTAGAGAAGCCTAGAAATAAGGAAGAGACTAGTTTGCCATTATCTCTAGCTTTATTGACAGTATCTATATAGGTCAGAAGGGCAGTGCTAGTACTATGGGAAGGATAGAAACCATATTGTGTAGAGGACAGGTGTTCTTCCTGCAGGAGTTTTTGAATACATTTTTCAAGTATTTTGGTGAGGGGAGATACAATTTCTACAGGTCTGAAGTTATTAATGTCTGTTCAATTTCCTGCTTTGTGCATAAGGATAATGTGTGACTATTTCCAGAGACAGGGAACATGGGATTCCTGGATTGACCTATTTATAATGATTGAGACAGGATAAGCAATACTGTTGACTGTTATTTTTAGGTACTCACTTGGAAGGTCATCAGCCAGAGACGAGCATGGTTTAAGTTTGTTTAAGAGTAGTTTTATATAGGATGAGGGCACAGGTTTGATAGTGAAAGTAGATGTAATGATACGTGGCTGTTGGGTAGCCACATGCTCAGCAGAAGTATTTCGGGAAGGAGTGAGAATGGAAATCAAACCAGAAGCAGACAAGAATCTGACAGCAACTAAAACTACCAAAAACAAAAGAAGTAATATAACGAAAAGTATGAGGCGAAAAGGAAAGAAAATTGGAAAGGCCACAAATTTAGTAACAAGTATAGAAAACTCCTATAAAAACTACATGTTGACGAAGATTTAACATAGAAATAATTAAAGAGAGATAAATTTAAATCAAAAGATGAAAGGTTAACAATGGTGGCCCAAGACAGTAAGCTGCATACATGTTGGTTTACAAAGTCTACTTTAAAAGTGAGAGAAACAGATGAAGGCAGGTTCTGTAAAACAAAACTGGAAAAAGTTGTACGTCTTGTTTCTGTGTATGTTACAATCTTGGCTGAGGGTCTGTATACTGAAAGGCAAAATAATGTGGTGAGATTTTTGCTCAGGGGATTGTGCAAACACTACAATTTAGAAGTAGCTGAGAAGTATTGGAATCATGAACCACTAAGCATTACTGACAGTGATGAAGTTTGGATCAAGTGGGATCACCTAATACCTACAGTTGAGAAAATAGATTTAAGAAAATCAGAGACAGTAGTCACAGGACAAAAAGGGAAAAAAATCAAAAGCAGCATTAATCATTGAAATTGCTATACTCAGTGATGCATCTATATTACCCGATCGCTAGGACCATCCGTAGAAGAGCTGATTTTTAGTTACCAATCAAAATAGCATCCGCCAGTCAAATTCCTAAAAAGAGAAAAGAAAAGGAAAGAGATAGACCACAGAAGGTTAGGCCCACAGACGACGCAAACCTGAAGGCAGCTAGCCTACCATCCACTAGCACAGCAGAACTCAGTGAGGCACATATGCAGCCCCTGATGACATCTGTAGAGCCATCGCAGGCCTCTACCGAGATCCTTTTGGAGTCCAGTATGCCTCCAGATTAGGCTTCTCCTTCCAAATTGTCGATTGCCGGCCCCATGGTTGGGTCTGGAGCCACTTTGCAGGCACCAACTTCCGAGGAGGCATTTTGGATGACCGACGCCAGACAAAGACTGACGGCCACACCACCAGCCAAAACCACATCTAAACCTATTGAATCACTGAGGCCTAAGAGCAAGGCCATTCCTAGGAAAACTCCTTTCTCACTGCTCAATCACCAACTACCTACCACCCAAAATGTTCAGTCTCAGTAGTTACTCGGGATGGCTGAGGATTTAGTCTCTCTCATCAGGAGTAACCAGTCTGCTACCCCAGCCAGAAGAAAAAGGGACCTTTCTTCAGAGGTGCTTTCTGAGCCAGAGTCAGAAGACTCTGAATTTCTGCATTCAGACACTGAACAACAGCCCCTGGCAGTCTTTGAGGATTCAGATGCTGAGGAATTCATTCATTCTGCATCCCCTCCTGAGGACCTCTTATTCTGGGAGACCTTAAATTCCCTCAGGCAGCATTTCCATTGGGAGGCTCAGGACTACCCCTAGTCGAAGAAGACAATGAGAGAGTTCCTGGACTTGCCACAACACAAACCCTTAGCCATTCCTTCCATTCTGGATGTGGTGGAAGATGTCTTCCTGGAGTCTGGTCTCACCCCTGATGCCCTGCCCCCTGCACCCAGAAAGCCTGCTAGATATAACAGGTTGCCAGATACCCTTAAGTATTTGTTCAAAAACCCTGCAGATGACTCAGAGGTCATTACTCAGGGACCCACGGGGCCTAGGGCTAGTTTCTCCAGAAATTCAGTACCCTCTGACAAGGAGAGCAGAGCCTTGGACCGATGGGGCAAAAAGATCTACACTTCAGCTACCCTAGCCATTTAGAGCTCTCAATTGCCAAATCCATATGCTTAAATATGAACAGAATACGCTTGAGTTATTAAAGCAGAAAATGTCCACCTTACCAGAGAGCTAGGAGATCTGATTCACTCCAGCTCTCAAGTGGCCAAGCATTCCCTGCATTGTGGATTTGATGCTCTGGAAGCCTCTAGCAGGGCTGCAGTTTCTGGATCAGTCATTAGAAGGCATGCATGGTTGAGAGAGCAACCTTTGCCTGACCAGGTTAAATCAAAACTTCTGGACGCCCCCTTGGATAGGGAGCAATTGTTCGGCCCTAAGGCAGAAGAAGTGATTAAGAAAATGGAAGACAAGGCCAAGTCAATGCAGATGGTCAAAGACTTCCTGCAGGTACAACCGCCCAGATTCAGCAGAAACTTTCCTATCGAGCACTGGTCCTTTCCGGCCCAAGCAAAAGCTGTGCAAAGAAAAGGACGCAGAGATAGGCCCTCCGGACAACAGCAGCAAAGCCAGCAGAGACCTAGACAGTGGACCTCTACTATGCCTAGACAAGGGAGTTCTAAGTCCATCCCCTACCCTAAAGACTCACAATGACCCCCCCTCTGCCCCCAACCCCCCCCCCAGGCTAGGAGGAAGGCTCTCCCTATTCTTAATCAAGTGGCAAACCATCAGTGGGTCCTAAACATCATTCCCCAAGGGTACAAATTCACTTTCATAGAAAACCCCAGATTTTCAGGGTTTCCAGACATACCAGCAAATCAAAGGACAGAGGCCATTCACCAGATTCAAAAACTCTGTGCTCAAGGAGCAGTAGAACCAGTACCAGACGACCAAGCAGGAAAAGATTTTTACTCAAGGCTGTTCCTAGTACCCAAAAAAGAGGGCACCTGGCACCCTATTCTAGACCTATCCACATTAAATCTGTCCCTCCTAGTGCCAAAATTAAAAATGCTAACTCTTCAAAAACTCTTGCCAATGTTGACGCCAAATGCTTGGCTAGTGACCCTAGATCTGAAAGATGCCTACCTCCATATCCCCATAAGGGAATCCTGCAGGAGTTTCCTATGCTTCGGAGCAGGCTTAGAGCACTTTCAGTTCTCTGCTCTGCCCTTTGGCATATCTACTGCTCCCAGAGTCTTCACCAAGTGCCTGGCTCCTGTCATTGCCTTTTGCAGACAGCAGAACATACAGATTTACCCCTATCTGGATGACTGTCTCATCCAGGTGGACACCAAGGAGAAACTCTTGCAGGATCTTATCTTTGCCCAAACCCTGCTAACCTGTCTGGGATATACCATCAGCAGAGAAAAATCCAAATTCCAGACAGATAACCTTCTTAGGATCTCTCCTGGACACATCTACCGAAAGAGCCTTCCTCTCTCCAGAGAAGCAGAGTCTTCTCCCCCTCTACTTTTCTCAGCTAGCTCGCAGGACACACCTCACAGCAAGGAAGTTCTTGCAAGCACTCGGGTACATGGCATCTTGCATCCTGTTGGTGCCTTTGGCCAGGCTGCACATGAGAAAACTACAGTGGTACCAACACTCAGTCACTGTAGCACCAGCTGCCTCTGATTCCCTGCTTAAGGAAGAAACTTTTATGGTGGGCAGACATCCGTAGCCTGAACAGGGGTCTACCCTTTATCACCCTTCCCCAATGCTTAGACCATCACCACCAATGTCTCAGAAACAGCCTGGGGAGGGGGCCCACTTAGGAGACATGTGCACTCAGAGCACCTGGGATCAGGGAGAACTAAACCTCCATATCAACCTGAAGGAAATGCTGGCAGTGCACACGGTTGTAATAGCTTTCAAGGTCCACCTCAGACCAGGAGTTCCCTTGGTCAAAACAGACAACACCACAGTCTTGTGGTACATCAACAAACAGGGGGGAACAAACTCCTACCCCCTTTGTCACATAGCTATGCTTATCTGACAGACTGCCTCAATGATGGGACTACATCTGATAGCACAATACATTCTAGGGGAACACAACACACTGGCAGACCACCTCAGCAGAAGTGTGCTGAACCCCCACAAGTGGCAGCTACATAAAGAGACCTTATGTAGCTGCCACATAAGGAGATCTTCCTCAGCATCAGACCCCTTTGTAACAATAGAAAACAGACAGCTGACCAGGTTCTGCTCCAGGGAGTTCCATCCACAAGCTTGGAAGGTGATGCTCTCTCCTTTCACTGGGGCAACCTGTTTGTGTACACCTTCCCTCCCTTGCCACTGATTCCCAGGGTACTTCTAAAGATCAGGGAGGAGGGGCCAAGGGCTGTCCTCATTGCCCCATACCGGCCCAGGCAGCACTGTTAGCTCTTACTCCTCAGCCTGACAAAGGAGCTACCCATGAGCCTGCCTCTCACAGAAAAACTGCTAACCCATGAAAAGGGTCAGTACTGCACCCAAACCTTCAAACACTCAGCCTATCCTCATGGCTTATACCCCAGAGGTGGATATCAGGCCACCTTTGATCAAGCAGGCTCTGGATATCATTAAGGAGGCCAGGAGGCCCAGCACTTGGAAATCCTGTTCTGCAAAATCGAAAAGATTTACTGCCTGGTGCCACAATAAGGATGAAAGCAGCACCCATGCCACTCTCACTTTGGTTCTGGACTACTTAGCAGAGCTCATGCAGAAGGGATTGTCATACTCCTCTGTCAAAATTCATGCCTCAGCTGTCTCTGCTCATTCCCCAACAGAGCAACCCATGTTCTCCCATCCCCTGTTAAAACAATTCCTTAGAGGGGTGTCACACCTCAGACCACCTAGAAGGCCACCCACTCCACCATGGAATCTGAACTTTGTCCTGAAAAAACTGACTTTACCTCCATTTGATCCTGCTGCCTCAGCAGAAATGAAGCACCTCTCTTAGAAGACTGCCTTCCTGGTGGCCATAAGCTCATCCAGGAGGGTTTCTGAGCTATAGGTTCTCATGGCCATTGGACCTTTAATTATTTTCCATGCAGACAGGGTGTCTCTTAGAACCAACCCCTCCTTTATGCCTAAGGTGGTATCTGATGTGGCCCTTAATCAGGCTATCCATCTCCCTACCTTCTTTCCAAACTCACAAAATAGGGGGGAAAGGATTCTCCATACATCAGATGTGCACAGACAGCTTAGATGCTATCTGGATAGGAGCAAGTCTTTCAGAGACTGACCAGCTGCTGGTCAGCTTCGCCCTAGGGGCAGAGGGGAAACCTCTATACAAGCAGACCATTTCTAAATGGATATCAAACTGCATCCATTTCTTCTACTCCTTTCATGGGAAGATACCTCCCAAATCAGTCAGAACCCATTCAAATAGGGAAGCATCTTCTTCCACTGCCTTCCTTAGAGGCATTCCTACCAAGGATATTTTAGAAGCTGCCACCTGGACATCAGTTCACGCCTTCACAAAACACTACTAACTGGGTATTTTCTCCAAATTCAGGGCAGGTTTTGCTTCAGCAGTCCTGCAGAGCATTGTGGCTTCCACTTAAAGTAGTGCAAGCCTAGACTTAGGCTCCTTCCCTCCACTCTACCTTTCAGCTTTGGGAATCTTCCCACAAGTGATGACTGCAACAGTGACACACGAAGAACATAGTGCAGTTGTGTACACTTACCATAAATGTAGATGTTCGAGTGTATTCACTGTTGGATGCCTGTTTCCCTCACACCTTCCCCCTCTTTAATTCCATCATAGTTAAAGACCTACCCCAGGGTGGCCTTCTTGGTAGGGCTCCTATGGGTTGGAAGCAAGAGAAACTGATGTAATGGCGTTGGATGCCTCTTTTTATAGCCCTGATGACCTGACGTCAGTCTCAGGTGATCTGCAGCTGACGCAGGAAGGAAATCCTTTACTTTGGTATTCGGGGCCGGCTGAGGGCTACCCAGCAGGGATAACCCACAAGTGATGACTGCAACAGTGAATACCCTCAAACATCTACATTTCTGGTAAGTGTACACAACTGTACTTTCTTATTCATTCATGTTTTATTGCTGATTCTTCATCTATTCTCAGAAAGATCGCTGAGGTGGGGGAGAAGGGGACACCAGTGCTGGATGCAAGGTGTTAGGCCACATAACCTCACCCAGGAGGGTTTCTGAGCTACAGGCTCTCATGGCCATTGAACCTTTCATTATTTTCCATGCAGACAGGGTGTCTCTTAGAACCAACCCCTCTTTTATGCCTAAGGTGGTATCTGATGTGGCCCTTAATCAGGATGTCTATTTCCCTACCTTCTTTCCAAACTCACAAAATAGGGGGGAAAGGATTCTCCGTACATTAGATGTGCACAGACAGCTTAGATACTATCTGGATAGGACCAAGTCTTTCAGTGGCTGACCAGCTGCTGGTCAGCTTCACCCTGGGAGCAGAGGGGAAACCTATATACAAGCAAGCCATTTCTAAATGGATATCAAACTGCATCCATTTCTGCTACTCCTTTCATGGGAAGATACCTCCCAAATCAGTCAGAAACCATTCTACTAGGACAGCATCTACTTCCACTGCCTTCCTTAGAGGCGTTCCTACCAAGGATATTTTAGAAGCTGCCACCTGGACATCAGTTCACACCTTGACAAAACACTACTAACTGGCTATTTTCTCCACATTCAGGATTGGCTTTTCTTCAGCAGTCCTGCAGAGCATTGTGACTTCTACTTAAAGCAGTGCAAGCCTAGACTCAGAGGCTCCTTCCCTTCCTTCCTTCCACCCTACATTTCAGCTTTGGGAATCTTCCCACAAGTGATGACTGCAACACTGAACCATGACGAACACAGTGCAGTTGTGTACACTTAACATAAATGTAGATGTTCGAGTGTATTCACTGTTGTAGTCTTGTTTCCCTCCCACCTTCCCCCTCTTTATTTCCATCATAGCTAATAGCCTACCCCAGGTTGGCCTTCTTCAGGCCTTCTTAGCAGGGCTCCTATGGGTTGGGGCCAAGAAAAACTGATGTGTTGGCTGCCTCTCTTTATAGCCCTGATGACCTGATGTCAGTCTCAGGTGACCTGCAGCCGATGCAGGAGGGAAATCCTTTACTCTGGTATTTGGGCTGGCCGAGGGCTACCCAGCAGGGATAACCCACAAGTGATGACTGCAACAGTGAATACACTTGAACATCTGCATTTATGATAAGCGTACACAACTGTACTTTCTCATTCATTCATGTTTTATTGCTGACTCTTCATCTGTTCTCAGAAGGATCACTGAGGTGGGGAAAAGGGGGCACCAGCATTGGGTGAAAGGTGTTAGGGCATGTGATCAGCAAGATCTGTTAGTTTTTAATTTAAAAGTCCAATGTAAATGTAAGGATGGGTAGTTATAGGGTCAGGGCATTTGGACATGATACTTTTCCTTAAGAGGGAAGGAGCTCCAGATTGGAGAACAGCTTTTTTATTTTTGCTGTCCTGTAGAGAGTGAGAACATTAGGATCTTGCACAGTACAAGGGGGTTCGCTCCAGTGAAGAATGGGCTTGTTTTTTTTGTTTTGCTCTTAGCCTAGTGTTGAGGGGTGCCAAAAAGGAGAGCAGCACCAGGTGACAAATAAGCCAGCCACAGCTCTGTCTATTCCTAAATATTTATATACTCACTCCTATTCAAGTTCCCTTATATCACATTCCTGTCCTAGGTTGATGTTTTCTTGGTGCTGCAGCTTTCCTTTTTAGAAATATTTATCTGATGTTGTCAATCTTCATTCCTTCCTTGACAGATGGGTTTGGTTCCAATATTACAACCAACTCGGTCATTACTACTGCTCGCACCAGCCAAAAACTCTTGAATTTCATCTCTATGCATGAATCCCTCTCTTTCAATTACCTCAGATCTCATTTGCCCCTTTCCAAAACAGTTGTGTTTAGCTGATACTTGAGCATTTGTGCGATTAGATGAAATTTGTTGTGTCTTTCAAATTTCTTTTTCTTCTTCTCCACCTCTTTCATTACACTTTGTGTAATTCTTGTATCATCTCTGATACTTTCTTTTTTCCTTTACACTGTTGTGTAATCCCCAGCTATCATTGTTGATGGTTCCCCCTCTCTCTTTCTGGCAGTAATCTTTCCCCTCCCCGTACATGTTTGTGTATTTTTTACTGTCATTGTTGATAGTTGTCTCCTTCTATCTTTTTATTTCCATTTCTTTCTGTGGAGGTTTTTCTTGTTCTCTGACATAGCTGACAAGGGTAATGCCCCTTGTGGTTTCAAAAAGTGCCAGAAGTGTTATCATAAAATTCTCTCTTCCAACTTAAATTCTTTATGCATCTTTTGTCTTGGCCACCTCTATTTAAAGGAAAATTGTAGTATCTACCATGTCTTCAGCCACAGAAGAGGACTCCTACCATCAGCCTTTGGAGAAGCCTTATCCAGTGCAGATAAAGAGAATACAGATATTTCTTCTCCCATTTCTTCATTGTCTGTTGACAAAGCTAAAAAGAGAAGTCAATCAGTTCCAACCTCCCCGTTGGTTCTGAAGGCCAAAAAGTTGAAGATCTTGGTTCTGACAGTTCCCTTGGAACCGAAGGCCTCTGCTACTGACACTCCGTCGCCAACAACCTCCATTTTGGCACCGATTACAATTTCGAGTCCTTCCATGTCGAAGGCCTCGACTCAAGAATTGGCTTCTATATCCCCAGCTAAGACGTTTGTGCCTACAACATCTTACTCTCCTTCAATATATCCCTTTGCTGGGGAACTACCAGAAGTGTTTTTACAGAGGCCTAAGTCTCCTTCCACTTCATCGGTCCACCCCACCAAAAGCCTTTCAGAACTTGATGTGGAAGAAGCTAGTGAATAAGATTTTGTGGGCTAAAGGGCTTTGAGGCCCACCTTCAGTACCGATTCCTTCTGGTCTTGGTACTGAAATATCCTTCACTCCATTGACTACTTCTCCTCTAACCTCCCTAAAGATTTTAGAGTCCTTTGTTCCGGTCCTCCCGGCACCAACTGTGTCAACTCCAGAGTTGTTTGCTTTTGCTGAGCCAGCAGTTACCCTGAGCTCTTTGGTTATCTCTGAACTGGAGACCTCTCAGAGCCATGGCTACCCTGTCAGCTCCGGGGAGCACGTCTTGGCTCCACATTTTTCGAAGCTGTCCCTGCTCCTTGGAGCTTCAGCTGTAGTTAGTTCTGCTCTGGCTTCAGACTCGAGGTTGGTTGTTCAGAGCAGGGAGTGACCTCAGTCTCGAGGCAGTCTTTCTCGGTTCCGGGCTCCCTTCCTTCCTCAGAGGGACATGCCTTCCAGGCTATGAGGAGGGCCCTTTCTCTAGCTGAGATTCAGTCAGTGCAGCTACCCCCTGTAGTACTACTATTCCACCTGTCTCTCCACTGGGATAGCGAGTGCTGAAGCCTCAGGTGACACAGCCGCAGGTACTGTCATCTTCTAATTCCTCCCCAGATTTTCCCCATGAGGAGGTCCCTCACAAAAAGAAGTGCAAGAGGAAATACTTGGATTTCACCCAGGAATCAGTCACCGAAGATATAGATTTTGATGAGGGGGAGGGGTCCCCATGGTCACCCCTGAAGATGTCTCCTGGAAATTCTAAATCAGAGAGGTGGCTAGAAGTCCCAAAACACTTTCTATGAGGAGTCTGCTTACCTGCAGGCATTTGGCACCTACCCATCTATTTCTTGGGTGACTCTGCCCGCTGATGAGCTCATTCAGTTGATTTCACGGGTTCTTATTACCAGATCAAAAGACTGTAATCGTGAATACGAAAAGAGCGACACGTATTGCGCGAAGTACGGAAACGCCGAACGTCCAAAACAGCGAAAATATAATGTTGAAGTGTAAGGGTTGGCCTGTCTGCAGTATAGCTCTGTAAGGTAAATGTGCGATAGATGGGACTTTAGGGTTAGGATGTGGGATAAGGTAAGTGAATAGATAGGTAATGTATGTAAGATTTAGTGTAGTGTTAGAAGTAGCGTTTTATTTAACTGTATGTATGTGTATTTTTTTTTTTTGGGGGGTGTATGTCTGTAGGGGAAGTGTGCGGTAGTTACGGACCTTAGGGTTAGGGAGGGGTTAAGGATAGTGCATAGATAGTTGTGTATATGGGGTTTAGTATAGTGTTGGAAGTAGGGTTTTGTTAAATGAATGTATGTGTATTTATTTTTTTGGGTGTATGTCTGTAGGGGAAGTGTGCGGTAGTTACAGACCTTAGGGTTTTGGAGGGGTTAAGGATAGTGCATAGTTAGTTGTGTATGTGGGGTTTAGTGTAGGGTTAGAAGTAGGGTTTTGGTGCTTTACTTTAGGTTAGAAGTAGGGTTTGGTTAGAGTATGTATGTGGTTTATTTATTTTGTTTGGGTAGGTAGTATGTAGTGTGTGGTGGGGTTGGCCGACTATGACAGTTTGATATTTTATTTTTCGCTGTTTAGTGCATTCAGGATTTTCGCGGTTCACATTATAGGTGTAGACGTTTAGGTATTCGCGTAAAGGGTTTTTCGATTTGCTAATATAGACCCGATTTCACACCGGCCATGGAATGCCCCTTACTCCGTCGAGTTCATCCCCAAGAGACCAGAGACAAACAGTTTTGAGCTAAGGGTCTTGCAGTTGATTCTATGGTCATAGCAGTCGCCACTAAAAAGGAACTCGCTGTGGAGAGTTACTCTGTCCATCTGCCCAGCAGGGAGTTAAAGGCTATGGACAGATTTGGGAAGTGGGTCTACACTTCATCGACCTTCACTATAAGGTCCTTGAACTTTTTGGCACATTTCATCAGACTCCAATGGGATCTGATCAAGGAATTATCAGACACCCTAGTGGGAGCTGTAGTTGAGGGAGTCCAAGAGAAAATGTCTTCCCAGTTAGCCACCCTGGAGTCTGTGTCCAATTTGTCCATGAGGCTGATCGCTCATGCAGCCGAAGGGAAGTCTAGAGCAGCAGGTACAGGCATAGCCATTAGGAGACACACCTGGATGCACCTTTATGATTTTGCGGAACCATTCAAGTCTTCTTTCATCAGTGCTCCTTTGTGTGAAAGAAACTTTGTCTAGGTGTGAGAAAGATGGTAAGTCGCTTTCTGCTGTGGGCATATGTTTTTTTCATTCCCCAAAGGTCTTTTTCTAGGAAACAGAGGAGTAGTGGAAAGATGTGGTTCAAAAAATCCCAAGAGCCTTTCCAAGACACATGTGGAGAGAGATCCCCCAGGGGCAGAGGGAGGAACCAAAATGGAAGATGCCATCCTCGTGGCAGAGGTGGTCTGCAAAACCAGGGCTTCAGGGATTCCTTCCCAAGCAAGCCCTTTCAACGCTCCAGAATGGAGACCTGATTGTCTTCCTCTGGAGGCAGTCGGGGGGACACTTATCCTTGCCAACAGATTCCTGGGTGTAATGGATCTTTTCCAAAGGCTATACCATTCCCTTTTCTCAATGTCCCCTTTCTTACAAGAAAATCCCCAACATTCCACCCAGTCAGAGAGATACAGCAGTACAAGAAATTCAAAAACTGCTGGACAAAAGAGTCATCCAACAAGTCCCGCCAGGCCAAGAATGATCTGGAACTTGTTCAGGATTCTTTTTAGTGCCAAAAAAAGACAGGGAACTGGAGACCAGTTTTGGATCTCATTGTAGTGAAAAAAATTAGTTGTACAAACAAAGTTCTGGATGCTCACAGTACAGTCTGTTCTTTCCTTTCTGAAAATTAGACAACTGGATGTGCTCAATAGACCTACAGGATGCGTGTTACCATATAAAGATGGATAAATGCTCCAGAAAGTTCCTCTGCTTCCAGCTGGGAGCCAGTCACTACCAATTCCGAGTACTACCCTTTGGACTCACCACAGCCCCCAGGGTGTTCACCAAATACATGGCAGTAGTAGAAGCTCACTTGAGACTACAAGGATTCCGTGTGTTTCCATATTTGGACATCTGGCTTATAACCGCTTCTACCAAGCATCAGTTGATAACAGCCAGGGACTACACCCTCAACATCTGTGCCCATCTGGGGACCACTGTAAATCTAGAAAATTCATGTTTAACCCCAACACAAATCTTAGAATTCATAGAGGCAGTACTCAGTACTCAGACAATAATAGCATCTCTTCCTCCATAACACCAACAGAGAATTGTGGTTCAGGTTCAAAAGTTAATCCACAGCAATAAGGTTCGAGCACGTTCAGTCTTACAAGTCATTGGCAGCTTCCATAACTCTAGTGCCACTAGCCAGGTTACACATGAGAATTCTACAATGGCTGCTAGCCTCCCAGTGGTCCATACTTCATCAACAGTTGTCAGAACAAGTACTGATTACCAACTGTTGCAAAATGGATCTTTTTTGGTGGATGCATTCCAATCAAGTTCTAGAGCCCACAGCCATAGTGACCACGGACGCTTCCTAGATGGGGTTGTGGAGGCATTTTCTGGCAAGATGGTCCAAGGCAGTTGGTCCCAATTAGAGGCCAGCTTGCACATCAATGTCCTGGAGATAAGAGCGGTGCTTCTTGTGTTGCAGGCCTTTCACACAGCTCTTCCTCAGGGAACTATTGCAATTCAAACAGACAATATATTAGTGGTTTGGAACATCAACAACAGGGAGGAACCTAGTCTTATCCCCTTTGTCGAGAAGACCTCAGAGTGTGGCAGTGGGTGATATCTTCCATCCGCTTTCTTATAGCAACACACATTCTGGGGAGTTCCAGTGTGATTGCGGACAAGCTGAGCAGATGCATCCTTCAGCCTCACAAGTGGTCTCTCAATCAAAAAGTGGCAAAGATGATTTTCCTCCTTTGGGCTCAACCTTGCTGTGATCTGTTCACGTCTCCCCTAAACAGCAAGTGCAGCAATTGCTTCACCCTGATTCTTTCTCCAGGAAAGTCACCCAGAGATGGTCTCCTCCACAATTGGCCCCCTGGTCTCCTATATGCCTTTAACCTGATATCTCTAATTTCCAAGTTTTTACAGAAAGCATTCAGGTCGAAGAGCACAGTAATCCTCATTGTTCATTTTTGGTCTCAACAAGTTTGATTCCCATTTTCTTTGGCCGTATCTAATTCACCAACCCTCAATTCTGAACTCAGTGCCAGATCTCCTGTCCCATCTGGATGGTCTTGTTCACCCAAACATTTTGAACCTCAAGCTAACTGCGTGGTTCCTCCAATTCGCCAGGTGCCCCAATATTTCTTCTCCAGTATGCCACATTCTTTTATTGGCTCACAAACCTTCCACTCAAAAACTGTACACCAGTAAGTATAAGAGATTTACTATTTGAGCTCTTGAACAGCAGATAGATCCCTTTTCAGCTTATATATATATATATATATATATATATATATATATATGGGGTCTATGTTGCTTGATCGAAATTACACTATTTCAAACAAGCAACATCGAGACCCTTTAACGCGAAAGTGCAGTAGATCAAAAGTGCACTTTCGCAAAAGCCGGTTCTCAAGGCCAGCAAAAAACAAAAAAAAATTGCTTTAAACAGTATTTTGCAGGGGGACAAGCCCCTGCACCCTCCATGTAGGAGGCTACACCCCACACAATCCCCTACTTAAATGTACTAACTCTGAGATCACACTACAGTGGGGAAAATGATATATTTCCTTATCGCCACTGTAATGCACTTCAGAGAACCAGCTTTTGCAAAAGTGCACTTTCAATTTAGTGCACTTTCGCTTTGATGGGTTCGATCTTCTGGTTGTCGAAAAAGTGAGTTTTCGACAATCAGTAGATGTATGTATATATATATATATATATATATATATACATCATGTTCTAGATTTTTTTAGCTACTCTGTTTAACACTGGAACTTCTCCCTCCACTATCAAACTACAATTATCTGCCATCTCCAGTTTTCATAATGGCTTGGATGAAAGTTCATTAACCTCTCATAGTCTTTGTAAGTTGCTCCTCAAAGGCACTCTTCTGTTAAAGCCACCATTCAGAGGTCCGACTTCGCCTTGAGATTTGAACCTAGTACTTCAAGCAGTGATGCACTCTCTTTTTGAAACCTCTGCGGAATGTGATCTGAAGTTTTTATTTTGGAAGACACTCTTTCTGGTAGCCATTACCTCCAACAGAAGAATTTCAGAGATCCAGGTCTTATCGTCCGAACCTCCTTACCATATTTTCCTCACGGACAGGGTATTTTTGCAAATGAAACCTTCCTTTTTACCCAAGGTTGTATCAGAGTAATGTTAACCAGACAACTAATTTACCAGTTTTCTTCCCTAACCATTCTAACAAAGGACAGTACTTGTTGCATTTTTTAGACTTCCATAGACAACTACATTTCTATCTTCACAGAACAAAAAACATAAGGCAATCTAGTCAACTGTTTGTTTCTTTCTCCAGTGCAAAGTTGGGCAAGGCAGTCAGCAAGATTACTCTCTGTAAACGGTTGAAAGACTGCATTTCATTCATTTATGATAAGAATAATTTAACCTTGACTAAACCAGTCAAATCACATTCTACAAGGTCTATAGCCACTTCAGCTGTCTTTCAATCCAGAGCTTCAGTGGATGACATGTGAAGCAGCTACTTGGGCTACTCCTCATACATTTATTACTCATTACAAATTGGACTTGGTCTCTAGGGATCGATCTTCCTTTGGCTCTATGGTGCTCAGGAATATCCCTGCATGTCTCTGCCCAGGATTTTAGGTAGCTGTGGACTATATCCCATCTGTCAAGGATGGAATGAAGACTGACAACATCAGATAAAGAAGTTATGT
Organism: Protopterus annectens; assembly: GCF_019279795.1. Classification (NCBI taxonomy): domain Eukaryota; kingdom Metazoa; phylum Chordata; order Ceratodontiformes; family Protopteridae; genus Protopterus; species Protopterus annectens. The sequence continues at coordinate 806,020,178 of NC_056737.1, read as the reverse complement.
ACTCACCATAATGTTCCATCCGTGTTGTCTATCTTCATTCATCCTTGACTCCCCCCTCCATCCCCCCACCTCAAAAAATTTTGGTGGAGTGGATCAAACTCAAACTATTGTCTTGTCCAAGCACAGTAGATTAGGCTTCCATCTGGCTTGCCTTACACATATCTGTATGTATGTGTATATATAATTCATATGTTTCAATATCTTTTCTACAAACTCGATCTGAGGTAATTGAGAGAGAGGGATTCTGGGTAGATGTGAAGCTCAAGAGTTTTTGGCTGGCACAAGCTGTAGTAATGGCTGAGTTGATTCCAATATCGGAAACAAACCCATCTGCCAAGGATGAATGAAGACAGACAACACAGATGGAACGTTATGACGAGTACCTAACTTCTTTTTTTGTGCATTTATCAAGACCAATTGTAATTCTAATATTATCTGACAAAGTTTTAACAGTTTGTAGTTGTGTTTTCAGATCCTCATCTGATGAACTATACAATTTAAAACATTCACAAAAAAGTAGATGAGATGTTTTTAAACATGGTCAATTTCTGGAGGTTCAGCTGTAACCATAGTGTACTCTGTTAAGTAAACAGCTTAATGGGTTAAAGGTGAGACAAAGAAAGCAGTACATACCATTAAGTTTCTATCCCTGGGATAATAACTTGCCGTTTTTCATGGCTTAGCTGCAAAGTGGTTTGCCACTATTTTATAGTCTCTGCAATGTAACTGATCAGCATAGGTGTTTCTTATACATCTGTAAGCATTCCATTACCCATGAACGTGGGGTGTTGTTGAATGCTGTTTTGTAATCTATCCACACCATCCTTAGAGTCTTCCCCTTTTTACAGGTCTCTGTTATGGCTTTATTTAAGAATAGATGATACTTATCTGATTTTCTTTTATTACATTTTTGTTCTTTTGCCATTATTAATTTTTTTCTACATGACCTTAAACTCTCTCTGCATCTATTCCTGTTTATAATGCCAATAATAAATAAATACATGCATACACAATGTGTATATATCGTCTGAAGGAAATGTATTGGTCTGGAGTTTTTAGGAAGGAATATAATTTTTTTATTGTTAACCAGGTTCGGGTCTGTTCGGGATGTGCATACAAGTAATTTTTACTCAGACTTAAACCTTTGTGTACATATATTATTACTTTTAGCCAGAAGTTAGGTACTGTATTTGGAACCTAGGATTTTCCAGTTAGAAACATCTCTGGCTGTTTTTCATCCCATTTTATATCGTCTATCAGTTTCTTACTGTTTCTTTAAATTCTTCTATCCATTTCAGCATCTTTGTTACATTCAAATGTTTTTCCAGAATGTACCTATTTCTTCTTTTTTTGGTGGCATTTCTGTTGCTTTTATTTTCTTTCCCAGTTCTCTATAAAACCTTTTTGGATTATGAGTGAATTACTTATTTTGTATGTTTCCTGTATATTTACCTGAATACCTTTTAAGTCTTTAGCATGTGCTGGCATTTTTAGTTTATTATTATAAATAGAGTATGATGCATCCTATTCTGTTTAAATACTGTGTGTTGCTTTTACCAAATTTATCTTTCTACAAATTTTTGATCTGTACCCTTTTCTGCATTTTTCTAACAGTGATACTTCTTGTCTTAGTTACTTTATAGTTTTCTCTTTTTGGTGCTTGTATGGTGGCATTCCACTTCCCTTTCTTTCCTTTGGTACTATACATTTTTATGGTACTACTTTATCTGTTATTAGTTTAGATGCACAGTGATTATATGCTGTTTACTTCTTTTTGTCATGTGACATACATTTCTCTTAATACCTTTGATAACTGTGTTCATCTGTTTTATTAGTCTTCTAACATTTTTATGTCTTGTTTACTTTCTGTTATATTTTTCTCTCATCTAGCTTAATATGTCTACCCATCTATATTAAATCAAGCAGGTCTTCCCTTAGGTAATTTTCTTCTGAGCTGAGAACTTCATCTTTGCTCTCTGTTTTTTACTGTTTCCCTTGGTGTGAAATTCTGACTGTACTTTCATGTGAATCTTCTAAAGAAGGTTTCAGAACAACATTCTGTGACATATCTTCTTCAGAAACATTTTGTTCAGTCTATTACTCCTCCGTATGGGGAGGGGAGTTTTGGCCCATCACTTTGCAATCTTACCTGTGTCAGAGTTGCCACTGTTTCTTGTTTATTCCTTCGCTGTGCAATTCTTCTTGGATTTTCATGCAAGTCTCCTACAGAAGGCTACAGGAAATCACCCTGTGGCATGTCTTAAATGCATTCTACTCCATCTGCTGTTCCTCCATCTGGGGATTCATTGGCCCATCATGTTGTGATATTGACAGGTTGGAGTTTCCATGCTAAATCTTTCACTTCACAGATGGTCTGTCACTTCAATTTCTGTTTAGTTTATACCTCACTAAGCTTCTTTTTTGCATGCCATCTGTGTAATATTTTGTGTATTATGAAGTTTACCATATCTGGGTCTTTGCCTGAATTTCTCTTGAAATATCTTTGGATCTGTGTTTTTTTTTGTATTGATTAATTTGGCTTTCTTCTCCTCATAAATATCGTGCCATGCCAGATCTCTTTTTCTTTGGGATGTCCACATTTCCTATTTATACCTTTAAATAACCTCTGGGTTTTGTTCTTTATCCCTTCTCACTTCCTTTGTCTCTTCTTTTTCCAGGTGGCCAAATGCAGCTTAATCTAGATAATGTTTTCCCCCCAGTTTGTTGCATTAAGGATAGTAATCTGTAGCTTTTAACAGTTTTTTTCTTATTTCCTCAAATTTGTCTCTTAGTCATATGTTTCGATATCTTTTCTGCAAACTCGATCTGAGGTAATTGAGAGAGAGAGGGATTCTGGGTAGAGGTGAAGCTCAAGACATATCCTCTGTTTGGATTTTTTTTTTTTTGCATAATAGTAGCAATGCATAATTTCTCTCTTATCATCAACAGTCTGCTTTATTGTCTCTATGACTCTTGCTTGGTGTGTCATTTTTTTCTAGATTAATTCTTCCTTTTACCACAGGGAGCCACTTTCACCCTGAGCTTCGCCTAAGTCAGTGTTAAGAATATTTCCATGTTCTGAGGATTTTGCACTACTGTTTCTTTTTTCAGTCCTGTCAACAGTGCATAAACCAGTGTGCAGGTTTTTATCCTGGGACCTGTGCAGCAGATCTTCTTAGTTGTTTAATGTATTTACTTTTTTGACCTACCTTTCTCCATAATATGTAAAATATAGTCTATGTATATCTGTGTCATCTTGATGAGATTTTGTAGAAATAGTGTCTACCACGTGAAGGTACTCCACTGAGACCTCGCTATGAATTCATTTCCAGCAATTACTACTCTCCTTTTTTTTTGCTTATTCCTTCTCTTTATTTGGAACCCACTCCATTATAACATAATCTGTATTTGTACAGGTCTTCTGATATAAGGAATAAATCACTTCCAGCATAGGCAAAAGCCCATAATTGGCACAATCTGCCCATAAGAGGATCCTTTTCCATTAATGAAAGGGAGAAGAGAAATCCATATATAATACAATAACTCTCGCATGCCTCTCTCACATTATGAAGTCACACTTCATTGTAGAAGCACAGGCCATGAAATGAAATTGTTTATGCTCAGAATATTTTTAATAAGGATTTTCTCCTTCTCTCCATTGTAGGGCTATTGGTTTTAGATTTGTTGTCTCTTTTATAAAATACTAGGACCACTGTTCTTCTTTTTCAGCTGCCAAGGACTTTATTAACTGCAAGCATCCTGTTTTATGTTTAATTATGAGAGGACATAACACCAGCTGGAAGTCCAATGTACTTAAACTCTGATCTAATGTTGTTAAGTGTGGATATATTATTTCATTTATTTCAGTTTAGGGCATATACTAATTTACCATGCAATTAAATTCTATTCCTAGACATTATATAGTAACTGTTCAAAACACCATTTCAGTGCTCATTTTCTTGGGGGGCTGACAATCAGCTTTGATATCTGTGTACTTCTGGGAGAGGGGATTTCCCCTTGCATCAGTCTCCATTGATTAGAGCCGTGGGAAAGGCAGGGCCATTGGACCTCCAGATACAGTCAGCAAAAGTAAATAAACAAACAGCTAAGCTTTTTGGCAGGTTCAGTCACACAGATACATTAAGAAAAATGTCAGGGTCCTTTAGTTTAATATTAACTAAATGCACCTCCATATTAAGAACATTATGCTGCAATATTACAAAAAAGTAAAGCATGAGGTGTTATTAAATTTTAAACAGCATTATTTAACACTATTCTATATTTTAATGTCAGTGCTTGCACATTAATGAAGGATGAGTAGATGAAACCATTTGCAGCATTGGTGTATACAAGTTATTAAAGCTTACATGTGAGGAATTTTAATAGAAAAGCAGTTTTTACAGGTTATATAATTAAGTTTATTATAGAATCTGAGTCATCCTCCCACATCCAAAAGACATGCTGCAGGGTGGATTGGACACTCTAAATTGGCCCTAGAAGAAGAAGAAGAAGATAGAATCTGAGTCATCTTTACAAAGTTTTCTCTGGAATCAGCAAAAAGAGTGTGTATGATCTCTTTAAAATAGAGAATAAGTGACTTATTCAGGGTCACACAGCAGGAGATGGAGGTGGAAGGAATCAAACCATTAACCCTTGATTTCAAGAAGGGACTCATTAATGGTACAGAGCCTTAATCCTCTGTGCTTCCTCTGTGCTAACTGCCAGTCAAGATTTTACAAAATTTGTATTAAGACAAGTCAGAGAAAAGAGATTTTGGCCTGTACTTGTGGTTAATTGTCAGACAGTGATAGTTGTCGAGAAACACTTGGGAAAGACATTTTCGTATCTAACAAATTGTTTTGGAATCTGCTGCTCTTTCTTTTTCTGCCTGTTGTTTGTACCTATAAAGTATCTTTTCTTCAGCCCCAACTTTTTGTCAATGTTTTGCTATTATTTTCTACTTTCTCCAACTAACTGTGCCTCCTTAAGCATGGTGGTGGCAGTATCATCCTTTGGGGTTGCTTTATTTCAGCTGGAACTGGGGCTTTAGTCAAGGTAGAGGAACTTATGAACAGTTCCAAATACCAGTCACTTTTGGCCCAAAACCTTCAGGCATCTGCTAGAAAGCTGAAGATGAAAAGGAATTTCACCTTTCAACATGACAATGACCCCTAAGCATACATTCAAATCAACAAAATAATGGCGTCACCAGAATTAAATTAAAGTTTTGGAATGGTCCAGCCAGAGCCCAGACCTAAATCCAATAGAAAATCTGTGGGGTGACCTGAAGAGGGCTGTGCACAAGAGTCCCCCTCGCAATCTGACAGATTTGGAGTGCTTTTGCAAGGAAGACTGGGCAAATATTGCCAAGTCAAGATGTGCCATGCTGATAGACTCAAACCCAAGAAGACTGAATGCTGTAATTAAATCAAAAGGTGCTTCAACAAAGTACTTTTTTTTTTTTTTTGTATTTTTCCCCTAACAGAATTGTTTGTTTTCCAGTTGAATTGTACAGGTTATCGGTCACATTAAAGGTGGAAAAGGTTTTGAAATTATTTATTGTGGTCTCATTTTTATATCACAAAAAAAAATGGCATTTTAACAGAGGTGTGTACACTTTTTATATCCACTGCAGTCTACATGAAAATGATCTAGCTGGGTAGATTTCACCACACCCTCCCTGTGTGGGACACACTAATATTTGTCAACAAGGTTTAAAATGTCCAATGGCTCTTTTGCCTTTGTTGACTACATTTCAAGTTTTGAACTCTTTATGAACCCAATTTTGGACAACAGAAATAGGAATAGAAGAGATCCCTACATATTAACTGCTATTTTCTAAAAGATGCCACTAGTTTTATATTGTTTGAAGTATTGTTTAAGCATATCTTTTAATTCTTTTTCTTTTGCCTCATGGAAGAGAGATAATATTCTAGAATGTCTTTGATCTGACTAGAAAAAAACATAATTTTGAATACTTTATCCACCTAATTCTTGCCAGAAGTAGAAGAGGAGTATCATATACTAACAGTGTCATGGTAGAACTTCTGTTTGTTCACTCCACACACTGCAGCCTTGGAACTTACCTCCTCTTTGCTGTCGATGGCACAATCCAAAACTTGCCACTCCCAATAGACTGGTCCATAATAAGCCAGAGAAGGGAATTCTTCCCAGGCCCAGCTAATATCCCTACTCTCATAAGACTGGCCATATTTTCACTTTGTGTTATGTTCTAGTATATATTATCTTTTACCGGAATAGAAAACTGCACTCAGAATTTTTACAAAACAAAATAGAAACATGGAAAACATCACAGTCATGTAAAGTGTGAATTTATGCATTCTTCCAAAACTAGAGATAATCACTTTTCAAGAATCTCCTTAATATAATATGCAAGCATGTTTATGGCCCCAATTTGGATGTTTTCAGTTTATTGGAGAACATCCTTCTGTTAAACACACACACACAAACAAAAAGTCACCTCATTTCAGAGTTCTGTGTAAGATGGTACTTTCCCTCCCTGTGTAATAGATCACCCTTATATATAAGGTCTGCTAGCATATACATAAAATTCACTGGATCAAACTTGGCATATCTTAACTTGTCAGATTTCCCATTAAATGGTATTCATCAAGTCCCTCAGCACACAGTCCCAGTTCACTATTGCAACTACCACATCTAATAAAGAATGTGGGTGTATCCTTGTATAACTTTATATTTCACTTTGCTGCAGTGTGTATGCGAGACCCTTTGACAGTGTACTCAGTTGCATCTGCGTATACTGTTTACTCTAAGTTTTCTGTTAGTTTTCCTGCATATTTTGCCCATACCATTTAGAGAAAAAGTCATAGCTATCCCATAGTATCTGAACATTTATTTTTGTGCTAATAATAATGTTCATAAGTTAGTACTAGGCTATCGGCCCTGGGGCCAATGCAAGCCTAGCCATAACAATTCCCTAGCTATTTCTTCCCACAATATTTGCTTCCCTGTCTAGCAGGGTGACTGACGTGATCCCCGGGGTAAGTTTCCTATCTCCCATCCAGTTGGCAAGGTTCCTTTTGAAGAGGGCCAAGGAGGTGCTCTGCTTGACATGTAAAGGCAGTCTATTCCAGAGTATGGGGAGTCTCTGGGTCAGGTACCTATCCCTAATGAACGTATAGCAGAGATAGGAAGTTTGAAAGAAGTCTCTGAAATCCTTTTTATTGTCTTATCTCATTCTTTGTCTAAGGCATGGTCTTATGCTTCTTAGGTTATATCTCTGTAATAGTCAACAAACTTATAAGGAACAATTTTCCAAATTAACTTTAACCTCCGTTCTACAACACACCCTACCAGATTTTTTTGCCAAAAAAAACAGAACTGTATCTGTGGTAGATGCATAATTCACTTGACATTAAGTTGTTTTTTGGGTCAGTATCTAAAGATCATTTTTTGTTTGTAATAAGAGAATTATTTAAATTGTAATATTTAGAAGGCAGAATGGTAATCATTTAATTTGTGGATTATAGCAGTTGTATTAATTGAGAAAACAAATTAGAAAAACACAAAACTTGATTTGGAAAATGGTAGAGTTGGAACTCAATCACAGAAATGTCTTGCCTGTATTAGCTTGCTAAAACAACAGTGTCCCTGTATTATGAGGTGCTTAGTGTGCCTTATATATTTTTTCAGCTTAGCCAATGAATTGTCTGTAAGTATTCTGTTTTCCTGTCTGTTTGTGGTACTTGAATACATTTGCAGCCAGATGTGTACGCTTTCCTTGGAAGTTTTTGATTGCATTTAATCATGGAATGCCTCTTTCACAGGGTCAGCAGATTTCACTTCAGCCAGCTGCAAAGATTGAAGAAGCACTTTATGACTACTGTCCTTTGCAGATAAACATCTATGGGCCACCTGTTCCAGCGATACGAACATTGGGAAGGCTTGGGTAAGTACTTTGAAGTGTCCATCAATGCCTGGAGGTCTTGAGCAGAAGTGCAAAGCTGAAGCTTTTTGCTGATACCATTGCATAAGTAATGTTTCTTCATTCACAGCTCCTATATTGCTGGTTAAGGAGTTTAACAAAATACAATCAGTAGCTTTACAAATGCTGACAGTTTATAATGAGTAGAATTATTTTCTAAGGTACTAGTTTTTCAAATGCCCAGTGTGGGACTGTTCCTACTAAAACATGCAATTTTACACTATAGTCCACACCCTTAACCAATGCAAAGGATTAGTTTCTCACTTTAGAAACAAAATTCAAGATGCATTGTTGTGGAATTGCTGTCATTTCTGCTGTTTTGTTTTTATTACAGCTTGCAGTATTCAGAGGAAAGTTTTAAAATATTTTTGTTCTGTTGAAATATTAGGAGGACATTTGCTACTTTGTATGTTTCACATAGGGAGCTACTGCCTAAATCATGGCTGTGATGCGTAGGAGGGAGAGGGGGTAAACATACTGTCTCTTGCTGTAGGAAGACATGGCTGGAGTTTGTTGTTACAACATTCAGGTTATAAAGACAGCACACACATCCATGTTTACCACAGAACATGCATGTAATACAGATCTTGCAGTCTTCCTGTATTCACTGATAACTCCTACAAAGAACACCAAATCACATATATTGGCAGCAGTAGATATTTATTTTTTGTTTCAGTGTTAAAGCAGCTTAAATCCAAGCAACCCTCAGTTGCCTCTGTTTCACATTTGTTACTTATAGGTTTTTTAGTTGATGCACTCCCAGTAGTTATGTAAAATGAAATAACCAGTGTTGTGGGATATCTTCATCTTCATAGATGCACAAATTATACCAAATGGTTGCTTTCCAACACTAATTCCTTGCTGTATATCATACAAGCTCACTCTACAGTAGGCCTGTCATTGAGGTGATTCACACATCCATAGTTTTCTCCCTAAAAGTTATCAGTCAATCCATTGGTAGACAATAATTTGTTTTACCTTTGTTTTACTGCACTGTATGCCAAGCAGTATATATCGAAATTTTGTTGACTTTCACTGGAATATACCTGCATTTATTTTTTATTTATTGTCTGATTCAGTAACTGAATGTACTGAATTATGACTATTTTGTAATAAAATATGTTTCAGACTACAGGAAAAATGACTACCCACAACAGACTGTTGCCGCCTCTACTGCATCATAAAAAGGTGGGACTGGGTGACATGGAATCAGGAAGTGATTGAGCAGTTGCTAAGCATAAAGTAAACAGAAACACAGGATCTGAACTAGGTGTCTTCATGTGGTCTTCAACCTTGTGGGTTCCTGGATCTGTATCAGATCCAACTTGGCCACATATCCAGCATCTGATCCAAGCTCAAAGCTCCTCCCCTTACCCATAATGATCCTGTCTCCTTCTTCCCTTCAGATCTCGTTTGCCGCTGTACTTGTCCGCATTGTGATCCAAGCTCTCTGTGATAAAAGTTTGTGGTAAGTGCTGTTTTGGTGTAAATCTTTCCTTTTTTTTTCTCTCTACCTACTTTTATCTGGCTTTTACACCCCCCCCCCACGTTTCCATCGGTAAAAAAGAAAAAAACTCTCTGTCTCTCTGTTTCCCCCTTGAGTGTGTGGTCTGTGTGATTGTGCTGAGCCTGAGATTGGGACATGTCTGACATTCCCCAACCCAGTTTCAGAAAATGTACAGTGTGTGGCCATAAGCTCTGTGAATAGTGTGTCTTGAGGCAGCCCATCTCCAAACCTCTGGTTCCATCTATGTCACATTTAACCCCAAGTACTTAAGGACAGGAGGGACAAACTCATCCTTAACGGCCTTCTTCCCTCTTCGGAGGCTCAAGTCCCTGTGCCCCCGGCTTCTGCCCCTGCCTCCTCCCCGGCCACTGGGACTCAAACTCCCGCCAAGAGGCCTAGGGAGGGAGACAAAACTTCAAAAAGGGATAGGCCAAAGAAGCGATTCCTGGATCACTCAGCTTCAGCCGGCCTGCTACCTAAGGTTAGGTGGACTCTTTGACCGGAGTCTCCCCGACTCCATTCCCCTCAGTTTTCTTTGGAGCTGGAGGAGCCCTGGATCCGGTCACCGGCTCAAGCTTCTCCTCACCGCCCCTCCAGGCCGGTGTCAGTCGCCTCTTCCTCTCACTCCACCAGGAGCCGTAGCAAAGCAGAGATGGATAGTATGATGTGGAAGTTCATCTGTACCCAGATATAGATGGGAGTCTTGCCTGCCCCCTCTCCTCCCGGAGCGGGGAGCAAGCAGACTTTTTTCACCCCGATTACTCCTTCTTCTATCTGACATTCGGTTTCAGAGCCTTTGGATCCGAGGACTCTTGGTGTCGAGGGGCCGGCGCTGACTGTACATTGTACCTCGATGCCAGCTATGACCTTAAGCAGGTCAGATCCAACTGGCTCCGATCTGACAACCTCTCGGAGCCGTATCCTCAACGTCAGATCCGAGTGGTTGGTGTCGGCTCCAAGTGTGTCAGACCACAGCCTTCCCCTTGGTGTCTCGGCACCTGGAGGTTTGGCTCTGACTCCCCCATCAGGTCAGAGGGTGATGGCTCCTATTGTCCTTTCTCAGGATGTCCATTCCCCTTCGGCTTTCGATGTGGTGGAAAGGGTTCTCTTGATATCTTCGAAACCCTTGACCATCTCATCTTCAGAGTCTGCCCAACTCCCTCTGTTTCTGGTATGGTTCCGGCCATTCTGCCATCTCAGGGATAACCTGCTGCCACTTTGCCTCAGGAAGCTTCCACTTAGGAAGAGCAAGACGTTGGTGAGTCCTCCCAAGAGATCCCCACTGAGGAGATCCCTCGCAAACATATCTGCAAAAGAAGGCACTTAGACTCCCTGCCGGAGTCTCTCACTGAAGACACTGATTTGGAGGAAGAGGAAGGTTCTTCCCAGTCACCCCTCCTGAGAATGTCTCTTGGTGACATCCTTCGCCAGCGAGGGGGGTGGTCTGCTCAAAAACCTACCTTGGATGAATCAGTGTTCCTCGAGGCATTTGACGCAGGACCCTCTACTTCCTGGGTTTCCCCTCCCTCAGAATTATGGAGGTGGTCACCATAGGGTGCATCTTATCCTTGTTGTTTTCTTGTATGGACAAGTCTTTGTTGGGTCAGGTGATGATACTGGATTGGGCAGCAAACTCGATCTGAAGGGAGTAAGGAGACAGGAGCATTATGGGTAAGGGGAGGAGCTTTGAGCTTGGATCAGATGCTGGATATGCGTCCGAGTCAGCTCCGATACAGATCCGGGAACCCAGAGGATGAAGACAAATGAAGAACTACTACTCAGATGGAACGTTATGGTGAGTACATAACTTCTTTTTTAACCAGTTTAGTATACTTAATAAATATAGTTCTAGTGCAATAAATAAAGTAAAATCTGCAATCTATCCGCTTCTCCTTCCAACGCAAAATGCAACAAGTTCTTCGCTCTGAATCCCTCTCAGGGGGAAGCCCCCAGAGGTGCTCTGATTCATGCTTGGCCCTCTGGTCTTCTGTATGCTTATCCTCCTCTTCCCTTAATATCAACATTTCTTCAGAAAGCTCACAGGCTAGGGAGCTTAGTTATCCTTATTGCCCAATTTTGGCCTCGCCAAGTCCGGTTTCCCTCTCTGAGGTCTCATCTGGTGGCTCCACCATGGACGTTGGCTCCAGCTCAGGATCTCATATCTCATCCCTCAGGGTTTCCCCATCCAGACCTGGATAGTCTAAAGCTCACTGCTTGGCTGCTCCAGTTCCCATGATAGTCAGGACTCCTGGATTATCCTCTCTCGTCAAAAGAATTCTAGTGGTGGTTCATAAGTCTTCCACCAGAAAAGTGTACTCCAGTAAATGGAAATGTTTTTCTATCTGGGCCTCTCAGCATGCATTAAATCCTTTCATGGCTCCAGTTTCTATGGTGTAGTAATTTTTATCTGGAATTTTTCAACAAGGTATCAGTTTTTCTACAGTCAAAGTTCATCTTGCGGCAATTTCAAAGTATCATGTGGGGGATAATATGGCTTCCTTAGCATCTTCAAAGCTTTGTAAGGCCTTCCTCCAAGGTACCTTTCTTCTTCAACCACCGTTAAAGGACCCTACGCCACTGTGGGATCTTACCGTAGGACTTCAAGCCTTAGCCTTGCCTCCCTTTGAACCTGCAGCTTTATTGGATATGCAGTTTATATCCTGGAAGACTGCCTTTCTGGTTGCCATTACTTCCGCCAAGATAGTTTCGGAACTTCAAGCTCTATCAATCAAAGCCCCTTATATGATTTTTCACAAGGACAGGGTGTCTTTGCATTACTAATCCATCCTTTCTAACTAAACTAGTTTCAGAGGCCAACATTAATCAGATAATCCACCTCCCGGTCTTCTTTCCAAATTTTCAAAACAAGGGAGAATACAAATTCCATTTACTAGACGTGCATATGCAGTTACGTTTCTACTTGCACAGGACAAAAACCTTTTGTAAATCTGACAAACTTTTCATTTCTTACTCCAAATCCTTTTTAAGGAAACCAATCTCTAAAGTTGCCATTGCCTGTTGGATTTCTCATTGTATCATTTGGGCATATTCAGATTTCCCCGGCAAGTCAGTTGAAAGAGCATTCCACCAGGTCTATGGCCACGTCAGCAGTTTTCTGGTCCAGAGTTTCATTAGATGATATTTGTTCTGTGGCCACTTGGTCCTCATCCCATACCTTCATCTCTTATTATAAATTGGACATTGTATACAGGAATAGGGCATCCTTTGGCTCCGCCGTGCTCCAGAATATCCTTCAATGAGGGCCTCCTAGGTGTCTGGTAGCTAGGGACTCTGTCTCACAGGTTGAAGACCAAATGAAGACAACTACTTCAGAAAAAGAAGTTATGTACCCATCATAAGGTTCCATCTGAGTAGTTGTACTTCATTTGTCTTCAACCATCCCTTCCTCCTTCCCCCGACCTTGTGTGAACTGTTGGTGCCTCCTAAGAATTATAGAGGTGGTCACCGTAGGGTGCATCTTATCCTTGTTGTTTTCTTGTATGGACAAGTCTCTGTTGGGTCGGGTGATGGTACTGGATTGGGCAGCAAACTCGATCTGAAGGGAGGAAGGAGACAGGAGCATTATGGGTAAGGGGAGGAACTTTGAGCTTGGATCAGATGCTGGATATGCGGCCGAGTCTGATCTGATACGGATCCAGGAACCCACAGGTTGAAGACAAATGAAGAACAACTACTCAGATGGAACCTTACGGTGAGTACGTAATTTCTTTTTTAAACAGCTTAGTAAACTTAATAAATATAGTTCCAGTGAAATAACTAAAGTAAAAACTGCACATTTTAGAATACAGAAGCATAATTATAACAAAAATATAATCAAAACTTTGCACTTGATCTTTAAAAGAACTTTATTGCATGTGCAGAAATAACTCAATTTTAGGGTATTTTTTTTTGGCTTTAAAAATCCGACAAAATTATTTAAAAAAAAAAATGAAATCGTCTTGCTCAGGACCCCATTGGGGTAATTATGTGGCTAGTACAGAAACTGCACTAGCAAGGTATTTATCCTGCAGATTCTCACTAAAATGAATAGGAAACGGAAACCAGAAGTGACAATTTATGCAATTTATTAGCACAAGTTTTCATCTGCACCTCTGTAACATAGTAACAGGACATGGGTGGCAACCACATGCCTTTTTTATACATCTGTCTCCTAACCACCGGAGTTTTATTACTCTTAGCACTAATCTTTATGGCTTCCCAACAGTCTCTATTCATTTGACTAGAGACTTCCAAGAGCAGCTGCCTCTCTGTGTTTCAGGGCAGTTTTCTCTTATAGGTATACTTTTTTTTTTCATAGTGGCAGAAAACTAGGCATATCTGTAGACTGTGGTAACAGTACACACTGCCCACAAAACAATTAATCTATCTTATTTTGTATGTATTTATTTATATATTTATTTATGTACGTGTGTGTGTGTGTGTGTGTGTGTGTGTGTGTGTGTGTGTGTGTGTGTGTGTGTGTGTATATATATGTGTATACATATACATATATATATATATATATATATATATATATATATATATATATACATATATTTATTTATTTGGGTGACATAGTGACACAGCAGATAGTGTTGTCACCTGACAGCAAGAGGTTCCCTGGTTCAATTAGTTGTTTGGGATGCCTTCTGTGTGGAGTCTACATGTCCTCCCTGTGTTTGTGTGTATTTCCATGGGGTGCTTCAGCTTTCTCCCACACTCCAAAGATATGCAGTAGGTGGATTAGACACACTAAATTGGTCATATGTGTAGAAGAACTACTGTGGTATGGATAAACACCCAGTGGTGTAAACCTTGGCTCTAGATTATTGCCGCTGTTGAGTTGACACCATGACATCATGTGCAAAAAGGGGAAAAAGGGGTTGTGGATGGATATCTTTATTTAGTATGTATTTGTAAGGATGATAAAGGATAATGAGGGAAATGTACTCACAAGCGAGTGTGTTGAGCAGATGAAAAGAGTACTTTGGGGGGCTGATGAATGAAGAGAATGAGAAAGAAAGTTGGATGATGTGGGGATAGTGAATCAGGAAGTGCAACAGATTAGCAAAGAGGAACAAAGGATAGCTATGAAGAGGATGAAGAATAGAAAGGCTGTTGGTCCAGATGACATACTAGTGGAAAGATGGAGGTGTTTAGGCGAAATGGCAGTGGAGTTTTTAATCT